>NC_057801.1:823003431-823016405 GCF_018294505.1 Triticum aestivum | reverse complement strand
TGCCTAATTAGTTAGTACTATATGTTTTTTAGTAGTACTAGATGTTAATTTAGGGTTCCTAGATAATGATTTTTAGTAGTTGAACTAGTTTAGTTTTAGTTGAACTAGTTTAGTTTGAGTTGAACTAGTTTAGTAAGTACATTACTAAACTAGTTGAACTAGTTGAATTAATAGAACTAATGTATTTTTAGTAAGTAAATTAATAAACTAGTTGAACTAGTTTAGTTTTAGTTGAACTAGTTTAGTAAGTAAATTAATATAACTAGTTGAACTACTTTATTTTTAGAAAGAACTAGTGTTTTTTCTATTTATAGTAAGTTTATATCTAGTAAGAACTAGTTGAATTAACAGAACTAGTTGAACATGTCATATTTGTTGTTATTTTTTTAGTTTAAGCAATTATTCGGGATGTATTAGTGATAACTTATAGGGTTTTTGCTTTTGCAGAAATCAAGGAGCCCCTCCATCATCCCCGCCGTCGTCCCCGTCACCGAACCCCTCCGACCTCGAGGTGAGACCTGCCAAATCTCCATGTATATCTTGTGTTGCTCATATAGGATATGTGGTTGCCCAAGTGGCCAGTCATGTTCAGGTTACACCTCCGAGTGGCCTATGTTTTGCCAGAGTGTTGATTAATTTCCGTTCCGGCAAATTTCAGGCGCTCGATATATCCTTTTTTAGCAATGGGCATGCCGGATTTTTTCGTGAATTCTGGCATGACTTGTGCTAGAATATGTACAAGTTTAATCTTTGAATTATGAAGTCTCCCAGGGGAGTGCAGTTGGTGCCACGACGATCGAGGTATGTGCGACAGGTTCATTGAGCTGGACGAAGATCGGCGCTTCAACATTAAGCTCGAGGAGACATTCGATGTTGAAACGGTACGCAACAACGACAAGTGTTTTTTTCGTAATTAAGCATGACTTCAACTATTTCAACGTCTAATTTTCATCTTTTACAATTCGACTAGCTTATCCCATGCCATGCAAGACGCTATGTCTTGGAGAGGATGGGTTTTGAAGACCATGAAAATTTTGAAACAAAGAAAATACACCTAAGGACCCATCATGATATGGATTTTGAAGTAAATCTGTGCAATGCTCAGAGCATAACCCATTTTGGTTGCCAAAATTGAGAAGCACTTTGCAAAATGTATGGTTTTTATGAGGGTATAATTGTCACCATGGATCTTGGTGATCCTGACATTGAGCAAGACAATATGGACATTTGGGTCCTTATTGTTACGCTTCCGATTCTACCGCAATGTGAGTTTCTCAAACATAGTTATTAACTAATTTATATTGTTTATTTCATAATAGTTGACAGCTTATTTCCATTGACAGCTTATTTTGATTCTTCAAAGAATGTGCGGAAGATGGTTCACTGCGATTTTTAAACTTGATATCTCAATCCTTTGGATCATTTCTTTCTTCTTATGCAGTTCTCTGGAGCCGCTTATATTTTATTTTTGAAATCCACACACATACACACGCACACACACACACACACACGTTTGGATCAGTTTTGAACTCCAAGTTCAACAATACTTGATAAATACTGCTTGTGTTGTAGATATTGCCGCTTCCCTTTTTATTTTGGTTAATGCTCTTCATTATGTTTTTCATTCATTCAAACACAGGTAAAGTGAATCTGGGCAAATTGGATTTCGTTACTTCACTTCCTTGCCTTACTATTACACTAAATAGGAAACTGTGGCACCTAATGCAGATGCACATGTTGCATAACATATGTTATAATGAGTTTGTATTTGCAGATTGTAACACTATTTCTAAGGAATAAAACCCATATTTCACCCTGCAGAGAAAAGATATTATATACGGTGCACTGACTACAGCGTTTCAACTTTTAAAATAGTGACACAAACCGTGGTTCAAAATATATCCAACTCTAATTTGATGTTCCAGTGTACTAATAGGTTTCAATTTCTCTTTATCCTATTTGGAAAATTGCAAATGTATTTCGATGTTCATGAATGTGATTATACAATTTATGGGTTTTATGGATTGTTGGTGTCGGTGTCAAAACCGGCGGATCTCGGGTAGGGGGTCCCGAACTGTGCGTCTAGGCGGATGGTAACAGGAGACAAGGGACACGATGTTTTACCCAGGTTCGGGCCCTCTTGATGGAGGTAAAACCCTACGTCCTGCTTGATTAATATTGATGATATGGGTAGTACAAGAGTGGATCTACCACGAGATCAAGGAGGCTAAACCCTAAAGCTAGCCTATGGTATGATTGTCGTAATGTATGTTGTGTCCTACGGACTAATGCCCTCCGGTTTATATAGACACCGGAGAAGGCTAGGGCTACACAGAGTCGGTTACAATGGTAGGAGATCTACATATCCGTATCGCCAAGCTTGCCTTCCACGCCAAGGAAAGTCCCATCCGGACACGGGACAGAGTCTTCAATCTTGCATCTTCTTAGTCTTGGAGTCCGGCGGACGATGATAGTCCGGCTGTCCGGACACCCCCTAGTCCAGGACTCCCTCAGTAGCCCCCGAACCAGGCTTCAATGACGATAAGTCCAGCGCGTATATAGTCTTCGGCGTTGCAAGGCGGGTTCTCCCTTCAAGTTCCATGTACCTGCCGAACAGTGTCCGGCTTCCTCATAAATGTTGTGCTTCTTGGCTTCTACGCCCCGTAATGTCCTTCTTCCACGCGTCGCACGAATGCGAAAAGCCAGGGTGTCTTTTATGTTTCACCCCCTAGTCGTGCAAGTCATCCGCCTACAAAAGAGGCAAAAACCCAGATCCAAATCACACCATCTTCCTTCCGCGAATACTCATCGGAGCGCCTTTGACCCAAAAATCCATTCCATCATGGACCGTCGACGCTGCTCCTCTTCTCGCGCTCCCAGCCCACCGCCAGGAGATTGGAGGAGGTGCTCTGTTCCACACAATGAGCTAGTGAAGCTCCAAGCGGGGGGATATCTCCCTCCGGCCTTCATGGTCCCGGTTCGAGCCGGGCTGGCCACCTACCAAGGTGGGAAGCAAGCAGAGGCTACCCCAAGTCCCAATAAAGGGGAGCGGGTATGCTTCGTCCCTTATCTGATAAGGGGACTCAGATTTCCGATACATCCGTTTCTCCGCGGGCTCCTGGAGTTCTACGGACTCTAGCTCCATCACCTTACACCCGCCTCTGTCCTGCATATCACGGGTTACGTAGCTCTTTGCGAGCTATTCCTGGGCATCGAGCCCCATTTTGCACTGTGGAAGAGGTTGTTCTGCCTTGTACCCCGTTCTCACGAGGGATCTATATATCAAGTGGGCGGCGTCGAAGTATGGCGCATTGCCGGGACCGGATATCCATCCGGTACCCCGAAGAAGGCGTCCGAAGACTGGCCTTCAGAATGGTTTTACATAGAAGACGCTCCGCTGCCGGACCCAATCCGGGTCGGCCTCCCGTAGTTTAGTGCTGCTCCTCTCAAGAAACGCCTTAGCTGGCGCCCGCGGAGCCCCCAATTGGAGGAAGACAAGAGCGTCCATTACCTGATGGGCCGAATAAAATTACTAGCCCATTCCGGGTTGACCATGATTGGAGTCATGGCAACATGCATCATGCGGGGGGTACAGACATTGCAATACAGGGGCCACCCCATGTGGGATTTCAACGGGGAAGATGATGCCACCCGCCATGGCCGCAAAGGGCCAGATTCGACCGAGGATCTGGTGCAAATCCTGTCCGGCCTGTACAAGGGGGAGAAGGAGGACTTCCTTCGAACGAACCCCTTGAATGGGTTTTCCATGAGTAACCCTCGGGGCTGGGTAAGCGAACACCTTTAAGGGCTCAACCCATGCTTTCAAAGTCTAAGCTTTTTACATTATATCTTCGGCGCAGGAACTGCGCCGGATTGTGGAGGGCATGGTAAGTCCAGCTCCGCAACCCGAGGATCCAGAGAGATCCCAGGATCCGGCCTCCGAAGAGGATCCGGATATCAAGGTGGAGCTGATCGACGGGGTGTTCCACCAGCTCAGCATGGATAACGCTTTAGTCGCCATTACAGCGGACTACCCCGGATTATATCCGGCTTCCCAGGTGATTGTGACCGAGGTCCGGACACCATTATCTCTTCCTTGCCCATTTCTGACCTTCGCGAACGATGGTGCTTTACAGGAAACGCCTTCAAGGCGGGAAGCCGAGCCCGCGGCGGCTGACCAACAAAGGCCAGTCCGGACCAGCAGGCGGAAAAGGAGCGCGGCGCGGACTAGAACGTCGCCGCAAGGGTATAGTTCGTGTTTAAATATTCAGAGCAACATTCCTAGGGAGCGTCTGAGTGCTCGTGATCTTTGTAGGAGAAAAAATGCTCGCCGGACTGCGGGCGTAGAGGTTGCCGATCCGACCTATACCGGCCAGGCTCCAGCGCCTGGTCTGGTGGGGGAGACAAGCGCAAGGCGCGGGCCGGATACTCCTCCAACGGAGGATGCCGACAAACTGTCCGCCACCAAGTCTGAGGTGGAGAGCGCCATGAACCATAGGTGCCGCCGGACAGTATTTCGTGACGCGTGCTTTTCCCCTGAGGCGTTGAACGCCTTTAACACGGGGGACGCGCACCTCCGTGCTGCTCAAGATGGTTTTACCAGAGCCACGGAGCAGTATGTAAAAGACATACGGGTAAGGGAATTTAATGCTTATATATGCCAGTAGCCCCCGAGACTTAAAGTAGTTATGTTAATTGATTTAAGGATCATTTGAAACGCAGGCTCTTACAGAGAAGAATGCCCAGCTGTCTCAGGAGCTGCAAGAATGCAAGGCCCAACCTGAGGCCGCACTTGCTGCCGCAGGAGGAAACACAGAGGCCCCTCCTGGTAACACATTTTTTTGTTAAATACAAGCGTTGTGCGGCGTGCGCGCAAGTCTAATAATGACATTGCAGGTGCTGCCGAACAAGATCCGGATAGGCAGGAACTGCTGCGCCAGCTGAAGGCCGGCGAGAGGGTGCTGAATAGAGTACAGCAGGAAAGGAACAAGCTTCAAGATGCCCACGCCCAGCTTGGAGAAGAGCTGAAAGGCGTTCGGGTCGAGCTGTCCGGCTCCGTTAAGGAGAATCAGCGGCTTCGTCGCGGCATCTATAGTAAGTGCTTGAGCGAACTCCTTTGAAAAGAAGAGTTCGGCGAGGAAGTCAATTGACAGAATATGTCTTGTAGGTATACTCACAGGTCGCCCTGCGAAGGAGATGCCCGTATCGACGGGTGATCAACTTCCCGAGCTGTTGCAACTGCTCGAACGAGTTCGGCAGGCGATGAGCGGCGGCGTCCAGGCATTATGGCCAGTCGTCTCCCTACCCGAGGGCCTTGGGGAGCTTGCGGAGAAACTCCCGGGAGTGCGGCAGCGCTTCCGTTTATGGAAGATTTCGGCCTGCCGCCAGGATGCCAGGGAGGCTTGGGCCATGGTGAAGACGCGGTACAAGAAGGCAGATCTCAACCACATTGCCGAAGTTGGACCGGTGGGGCCCGATGGGAAGGATATCCCTGTGAGTTTAGTATACATCCAAGTAGAGTTGGCTGCTAAATTTTCCCAACGGGACTGTAAGTTAGACAGCCTGTTAGACGGGATTGAGGAGGAATACAATCAGTAAATTTGACAATGTATTTTAAAATGACATGTGAAATGCCTTCTAGCCGGATTGTAGATCGTTTGTCTTTCCCGACCTTTTCGCTTCGACCTCGGGACCCTAGAGTCCGGAGTGTGTCCGAATACCTTTTTGGTTAAGAAACAACCGGGGTATGCATGGAGACCAGGCGTAGGGGTCATTAGTGCTTTATCAGACAAGTGCCCAACTAGTTATGTTATATTACATGGTTAGTAAGAAACATCTTCCAGGGAGAATAGTTCCGTTAAGGGTTCCTTTCCCTGGGAGGCATGCCCTAAAGTGCATGTCCGGACTGCGAAAAAAGAAGAAAACATCTGGGGGCAGATAAACAGATGGGTAAAAAATCATCTTTCAAGTCACCGACCGAATATTCCCTTAAGAACGCTAGCTTTCGGCTTCACCCAGTCTGAGGTACACATCCGGCTGACCCGGCAATAACAATCACAGAGGTGCTCCCTTTACCTCCTAGCCGAACAATCGGGAACGTAGGGGTAAGCACAGGAGCCAGGCAACCCAGCTTGGCCAAAACTTAAGTCATATCGGTGCATATAATGGTGAGTAAAAGGTACATGTGGAAGCTTGACACATGTGCTAGGCAAGAAGCCCTTACAATTGAGCTTCTTGAAAAGAAGCCCCCAGGTATAATGAGTGCGGATGGCACATCAAGTGTGTGCGAACAATGCGCAAGTGGGCCCTTAAGGGCCTTTTATGAAGAAAGGTTAAGAGAAGAAAGAGAAACGAAGTGCAGCTGGAGTGTAAAAGATTTGGACGGGGGAAGGGGATGAACTCTTAGTCCGGCGCTAGGCGTAGAATTTTCGGAGGCGGGCTGCGTTCCATGGGTTCGGCTCGAGTCGGTTGTCCGATGCATTTCGCGGACGGTACGCCCCGCCGGTCAGGACTTGGTCGATGATGAAGGGGCCCTCCCATTTGGGCTTGAGCTTGTCCTTTTTCTTGTCCGGCAGGCGTAGAACTAGTTCGCCAACGTTATAAGTCTTGGCCCGTACTTCTCTGCTTTGATATCTTCGGGCCTGCTGCTGATAAATTGCGGAACGAGCCTTGGCGACGTCGCGTTCCTCCTCCAATGCGTCCAAGCTGTCCTGCCGATCCAGCTCGGCTTCTCGTTCTTCGTACATGCGCACTCGAGGTGAGTCATGAATGATGTCGCAGGGCAAGACCGCCTCTGCGCCGTATACCATAAAAATGGTGTGAATCCGGTAGTACGGTTAGGCGTTGTCCGTAGCCCCCAGAGTACGGAGTCGAGCTCCTCTACCCAGTGCGTGTCAGATTTTGTAAGTGACCGCACTAGTCTGGGTTTAATGCCGCTCATTATTAGACCATTTGCTCGTTCCACTTGACCGTTGGTTTGAGGGTGATAGACTGAAGCGTAGTCGAGCTTAATGCCCATATTTTTGCACCATGACTTGACCTCGTCGGCCGTGAAGTTCGTGCCGTTGTCGGTGATGATGCTGTGGGGGACACCGTAACGGTGTACGACCCCGGATATAAAGTCTATCACTGGTCCGGACTCTGCCGTTTTGACCGGTTTGGCCTCTATCCATTTGGTGAATTTATCCACCATGACCAATAGGTACCTTTGCTTGTGGGTTCCCCCTTTAAGGGGTCCAACCATATCAAGCCCCCAGACCATGAACGGCCAGGTAATGGGTATAGTTTTGAGGGCGGTGGGTGGCATATGGCTCTGATTAGCAAAGAGCTGACAACCGACGCATCTCTGGACTAAGTCCTGGGCATCTGCCCGGGCCGTCGGCCAATAAAATCCTGTACGGAATGCCTTTCCTACAAGGGCCCGGGTTGCTGCGTGGTGTCCGCCTAGTCTGGCATGAATTTCAGCTAGGAGGTTTCGCCCTTCCTCTTCGGAGATACACCTTTGAAGGACTCCGGTTGTACTTTTCTTATAAAGTTCTCCCTCATGCACCTTGTAGGCTTTCGATCGCCGGACTATGCAGCGGGCCTCATTTTGGTCTTCGGGGAGTTCCTGCCTAAGCAATTAGGCTAGGAATGGTTCTGTCCACGGGGCGATTACTGCCATTATGTCGTGGGATGAAGGTGTTATGTCATCGGCTGAATCGCCGGTTGGCGCGGTTGTTTTCGGTTTGTCATTTCCGGTCTCCCCTTCCCATAGTCTGGACGGCTTGAAGAGTCGTTCCAGGAAGATATTTGGAGGGACAGCATCACGTTTTTCACCGATGCGTGCCAGTACGTCGGCTACTTGGTTATTATCTCGGGCTACGTGATGGAATTCAAGTCCTTCAAACCGAGCTGACATTTTTAGGACAGCGTTGCGATATGCTGCCATTTTCGGATCCTTGGCGTCAAAGTCTCCGTTTATTTGGGATATTGCAAGGTTTGAATCCCCGTGCACCTCTAGGCGCTGAATGCCCATGGAGATTGCCATCCGGAGACCATGTAGGAGGGCCTCGTATTCGGCTGCGTTGTTGGAGTCCGTGTACATTATTTGAAGTACGTATTGGACTGTGTCCCAGGTTGGGGACGTCAGGACGACGCTAGCCCCCAGTCCGGCCAACATTTTGGAGCCGTCGAAGTGCATAGTCCAATTGGAGTATGCGCCGTACTCTTTAGGGAGTTCGACTTCGGTCCATTCAGGGACGAAGTCAGCCAAAACTTGTGACTTTATAGCTCGCCGAGGCTTGTAGGTTACGTCAAATGGTAGGAGCTCAATGGCCCATTTTGCAATCCTGCCCGTTGCGTCGCGGTTGTTTATAATGTCATTGAGTGGTACTTCATAGGCCACTGTTATCGAACACTCTTGAAAGTAGTGTCGGAGCTTCCGGGATGCCATGAACACCGCATAGGCTATCCTTTGATAGTGCGGGTAACGGGACTTGTAGGGGGTTAACACAGTGGATACGTAGTACACTGGTTTTTGAAGAGGGAATTTATGCCCTTCTGTCTCTCGTTCAACGATGAGTACCGAGCTTACAACTTGATGTGTTGCTGCGATGTATAACAACATGGGTTCGCCTAGGTTTGGCGCGGCTAGGACCAGATTTGTTGCCAATATGGCCTTTATTTCTTCGAGTCCGGCAGTGGCAGCATCCGTCCACTCGAAGTGTTCGGTGCGCCTAAGGAGGCGATAAAGGGGCCGTGCCTTTTCTCCCAAGCGGAAGATAAAACGGCTTAGAGCTGCCACGCATCCGGTCAATTTTTGTATCTGCTTGAGGTCTTTTGGAATATCCAACTGTGACAGAGCTCGAATCTTGGCCGGGTTTGCTTCAATTCCTCTACCGGATACAATGAAGCCCGGCAGCTTTCCGGCTGGTACGCCGAAAATGCATTTTTCCGGATTCAGCTTGATGTCATATGCTCTGAGGTTGTCGAATGTGAGCCTCAAGTCGTCTACTAGAGTTTCGACGTGTTTGGTTTTGACGACTACGTCGTCTACGTATGCCTCGACTGTTTTGCCGATCTGGATAGCCAGACATGTTTGAATCATGCGCTGATATGTTGCGCCGGCGTTTTTAAGTCCGAAGGGCATCGTGTTGAAACAGAATGGTCCGTATGGAGTGATGAATGCCGTTGCGGCTTGATCTGCTTCCGCCGTCTTGATTTGATGATAGCCGGAGTATGCGTCGAGGAAGCACAACGAATCGTGCCCTGCGGTAGCATCGATAATTTGGTCGATGCGGGGGAGGGGGAAGGGATCCTTTGGGCAAGCCTTATTGAGGTCTTTAAAATCGACGCATAGGCGCCAGGATTTGTCCTTCTTTGGTACCATTACCAGATTTGCTAGCCAATCCGGATGTTTGATATCTCTGGTGAATCCGGCTTCGAATAGTTTGGCTAGCTCTTCTCCCATTGCCTGTCTTTTGGGTTCGGAAAATCGTCGAAGAGCCTGTTTGACTGGCTTGAATCCTTTTAGGATGTTTAGGCTGTGTTCTTCCAACCTGCGTGGGATTCCGGGCATATCCGAAGGATGCCAGGCGAAAATGTCCCAATTTTCCC
This sequence comes from Triticum aestivum, assembly GCF_018294505.1. Taxonomy (NCBI): domain Eukaryota; kingdom Viridiplantae; phylum Streptophyta; class Magnoliopsida; order Poales; family Poaceae; genus Triticum; species Triticum aestivum. Next base: position 823,006,808 of record NC_057801.1, on the reverse strand, counting down.
GAAGGAATTCGCGCAGTGCGGCGTCTACTTCGGGGTTCAATTGTGCCCCAATGGAGGCCGTCTTTGTTGGGTCCGTTGGATGGACCTAGAATTTTACTATTTCATCTGCTGGTTTGAAGGAGGTGGACTTTGATCTTTTATCGAGTATCACATCGTCCCTGTTCACCGTAGAGCGCAGCGCGGTGAGTTCTTCTGCCGCTAGGGCTTCGGATAGTGCCTCAAGGGCTAGTGCGACTGTCATGTTTTCGGCGCAGAGTTCTATGTCCGGATCACTAGCGAGAGTGATTATTCCGCCGGGCCCAGGCATTTTGAGCTTCATGTACCCGTAATGGGGTACGGCTTGAAAAATAGTGAATGCCTCTCGTCCTAATATAGCGCGATATCCGCTGTTGAACGGGGCCACTTGGAACGTGACTTCTTCGGATCTGTAATTGTCCGGCGAGCCGAACACCACATCGAGTGTGATTTTTCCGGTGCAGCGCGCTTCCCGGCTAGGGATTATTCCTCTGAAGGTTGTGCTGCTTCGCTCAATACGGCTCCAGTCTATTTCCATTTTTTGAAGAGTTTCCTCGTAGATGAGGTTTAGTCCGCTGCCGCCATCCATGAGGACCTTTGTAAGTCGAAAGCCGTCCACTATGGGACTAAGCACCAGTGCGGCTGGTGCTCGGGCTGTTCGGAATTTAGGTTCGTCGCTGGCGTTGAAGGTGATGGCTGTGTCGCTCCATGGATTTGCTGTTGCTACTTGGTAGACTTCGGCGAGGCCGCGGATTGTTCGTTTTTGCATATTATTTGATGCGAAGGTCTCGAAGACTGTTGATACCGTACCGGTATTGTTGGAGTGGTTTTCTGGGGCTAGAAGCTCCTCGCCACTTTTGGCCACCTGCCGTAATATCCAACATGCTCGAAGGCTATGTGTTGGGACGGCGCCCTCTGTACTATGAAGCTTACAGGGTCTGCTGAGCCATCCCTCCAGTACGGTTCCGTGCCCTTTATGGGGTTTTTGCTTTTTGGTTTTTGTATCTGGGGCCTGAGTATGATGCACCCTTTTGTTGCGGACTAGGGTTGTATTCGGGGCCGGATTGTCCCAAAACTGATTTTCGGTTTTCCGGAAACTCTCCATCACACAGTATTTTCGTACTATGGACGCCAGATCGGTGAAGCGTGTGATTTTACGACGGCCGATGGCGTTCAATATTCCCTTGTCCGTGCAATTATTGCAAAAGATTGAAATTGCGTTTTCCTCTCGGCAGTCCTTTATCCTGTCCATGACCAGGAGGAATCGGGCCCAGTAGTGATGTACTGTTTCAGCAGGCTCTTGCCGTATTAGGGATAGATTGCATATGTCTGGGCGGGTGGGTGGAATAAATTCCGGATCCCTACCCATCTCGGGGCTTAAAGGCCGTGAAGTTTCCAATTTTGGAAGCTTGGATTGCTGGACGTTGTCCAACGAGTTTGGCCCGATGCCTGACTTTAAGTTCAGTGCTCGATCGAATTCCGTTCCGTCGCGGGAATCCGGCGTGGAGGGTTCGGGAGCCCGGACATGTCTAGTTTTTAATACAGGAGAAAAGTCGCCGCATTGTTCCTCTACCACTGCGACGTGGTGGGTGACCTGGGGAGAGTTAATCTCTCTCAGATCGGTTTTAAGCCCAATCTGATTGTAGTCCGTAGCGACTCCCGGGGCGGCGGTGCGATCCAAGAGTTCGTTGACAGACGAGAGCTCTATCGGATCCAGCCGCTCATTGACGACTTGAGAAGTCATTGTCGAAGCAGTGGCCGGACAGGCGGTCATAAGAAAACCACCTAGCCGGATAGTTTGGCCGGCGGCCAAGGCCCCTTTGGCGAAAACACCGTCCTTGAAGACGGGTGGAGGCATCCTTCCTATCGGTGACGACACAGAGGAACTCTCAATGAAAGCACCAATGTCGGTGTCAAAACCGGCGGATCTCGGGTAGGGGGTCCCGACTGTGCGTCTAGGCGGATGGTAACAGGAGACAAGGGACACGATGTTTTACCCAGGTTCGGGCCCTTTTGATGGAGGTAAAACCCTACGTCCTGCTTGATTAATATTGATGATATGGGTAGTACAAGAGTGGATCTACCACGAGATCAAGGAGGCTAAACCCTAAAGCTAGCCTATGGTATGATTGTTGTAATGTATGTTGTGTCCTACGGACTAAAGCCCTCCGGTTTATATAGACACCGGAGAAGGCTAGGGCTACACAGAGTCGGTTACAATGGTAGGAGATCTACATATCCGTATCGCCAAGCTTGCCTTCCACGCCAAGGAAAGTCCCATCCGGACACGGGACGAAGTCTTCAATCTTGCATCTTCGTAGTCTTGGAGTCCGGCGGACGATGATAGTCCGGCTGTCCGGACACCCCCTAGTCCAGGACTCCCTCAGTTGGTATACCTATTTTGGTCCCTTCTTATACTAATATATCATCTCCTTTTTGTGTCTCCTTTTGATAACTGGGATGTGGGATGTCGCAGCCGATGCAAGACGAACAGAGGAACTGGTACATCTTGGTTTGGTCACTGGGTTAAATGCAATTAAAAAAAGTGAATATGTAACACAAAACGAACTCGGATTGGGGGAGCGGAGTTAGTATGTGGGGGGAGGAGGGTGAACTATCAGAGTGTTTATTGCTCCCGTTGCAACACACGGGTAATTACCTAGTTATTATAAGAACTGGAGTAAAATAAGACTGCATCTCACAGAATATAAGAAATAAGGACTCTTGACTAAGAGCATCTCTAGCAGACCCCTTAAACTGCGGAACAGTTCGCGGAAAACACGTTTTAACGGTTGGTTTGATATGCGGCCGAACAGACACCTTAACCTTAAACTCTAAAATGGAATATTTGCTTATATTCTTTTCTCACGTCTTCTTCTTCCTCTCGCCTGTGTCCACGATCAACTAGCTCGCTCCTACGAAGTCAACGGATAGCTCATAAAATGGCCAAATACAGAGTTGCCAGCGTCCAGGACGACTCGCATGAAGCTAGCTAGCTCGAATCAATCCAAACAACCAAATACAGAGCCGCCGTCGCTAGCTAGCTGAATTGATTGGACGGAGGAGCTCTAGCTAGCTAGCTAGCCCAGCAGATCGAGTCACGCGGGCATTTCAGAGAAATTCAGTTAAAATGGCAGGAGTACACTGTAAGATTTAGTTAAGATTACACTGTCACTGCTATACACGGCTGAATCTTACTGTCAATTAGCCAGGACTAGCCACTGCTGTAGAGTAATCATCAATCTGTCTATCTGCCCGCCACTAGGGTTAGCCCCAGCCGCCGCCGCCGGCCGCCCCCTCCCGCCTCCGTCGGCCGCCGCAGCGCTCTCCCCGCCTCCCTCTCCCCCTCCCCCTCCCCCTCC
>NC_057801.1:823001430-823002812 GCF_018294505.1 Triticum aestivum | reverse complement strand
GGGCCGTCCCTTCCCCGCTCGCTCTTGGGGGGCGCGGGGGCCTCCCGATGGCGGCGGTGCTGCTCGGCCTCTGCGGTGGGGTTCGGCGGCGGGAGTCCAGCGAGCTCCGTGGGTCTCGGTGCGGCGGCGCGGCCATTGGCCGCGGGGCGGCGTGGCGGTGCTGGTGGCCGGCGGCGCCCGCGCAGCCCAGATTGGACCCTTTCGGGCCCCATCTGGGCTAGGGCGGGCCGGCGACTCGGTGCGTGGCGGCGCTGCTCCCTGGTTGGTGGTGAAGTGGCGGTGGTCTGCGGGCGGTGGCGGCTTCGTCGGCCGACGAGCTGCAGCGTGACGGCAGGGGCTGTCCGGACCCTGTTGGGTTCGGCCGGGCCTCGGTGCCTGGCAGGCCCCTTGTCCGCGCGTCCGGTCAGCTCCGCGGTGGCGGTGGTTGTCCCCTCACGTCGGTGATGTTGCGGATGCCCCCAAGGACACTCTCCCTTCTCCCATCCTCCAGTCTCGTGTCGGTGACCTCAGGGAGACGGCGGAGTTGATCCGGTGATCGTGGTGGCACATGTTGGTGGGCGGCGCGATGGGCGGTGCACTATGATTCGTCTGGGGTGGTGGTGGGGGTTTGGGTTGGGAGAAATCTCTGGCGGCTTGTCCGGCCCCGACGCGGCGACGCCTGTGGGTGCCGTCGGACCTTCCTGAAGGGCGTCGGGTACACCCCTCCCCTCACTGCCCTCCTGCGTACTGGGGGAAACCCTAGGACTAGTCCGGGCAGCAGGGGCGTCGTCGTCGCCTCCTTCTTGAAGGTGTTGCTAGGTACGCGGCGCTTCGGGTGCTGGGAACGTGGTGGTACTTCTCCGGAGAGTGCAGCGGTCGCCGGTCATCTTCGTTTCGTCGATCTGCCGTTGTTGGCATTTGTTTCTCTTCCTTTCTTCTTTGTTTTTCTTTGGGCTTATTTGTGCTGCGGCCCCAGCACCTATCGTTGGATGTATCGGTGGTTGCTTTGTAATACAAAGCGGGGGGAAACCCTTTTTCCTCACTGCTGTAGAGTACTCCAACGTACTGTATGCAATTCAGCACAAACCTTTGATCATCTCACTCTACTTACTGTCAGTTGAATCTTAAAATGACAGGAGTATGTTAATTATCCAGGGCTGAATCTTAACACTGTATTTGATCATCTCACTCTACTTACTGTCAACTAACACTCTATACACTGTCAACTGTGCTGTACTGTATGCCATTCAGCACAAACATTGCAGCACTGCAACGTTTGTATGCAAGAATCTTAACCCTGCATTCATGATTTTGGAGTACACCATTCAACTACAGCGAGTGAAGATTTGAGCCCCACGGGCTTTTCAGCATTAAGGAAGCAAGGCGACGTGAGGGCAGGAGGG
>NC_057801.1:822872965-823001182 GCF_018294505.1 Triticum aestivum | reverse complement strand
GCGTAAGGCGGGGTTCGCTCGAGTAACTGAGGAGAGCGAGGAAGAAGAGGACTTGGGGTTCGGTCGTGCCGGCAAATCTTTCTTATTTATTATTTATTTTTGAAATTGGGAAATCTTTCTTAAATCATAAACAATTTTTGAATTCATGGATTTTTAAAAATCACAAACAATTTTCAAATTCAAGAACATTATTTAAATTTGAGGATATTTTTTTAATTCATGAAGATTTTTTTCAAACTCACGAATATTTTTTTGGAAAGTTGTGAACATTTTCTCAAACCGACAAACATTCTACAAATTCGTGAAAATTTTTTGGAATCCGCAAACATTCTTTTGAAATTCATGAACTGTTTTTAAGCTTGCAAACATTTTCTGAAATGAGTGAACATTTTTTAAACTTGATAGACATTTTATGAAATCCATGGAACTTTTTTCTTGAAATTCATGAACAGTTTTGGAATCTGTGAAGAATTTTCTGAGTTTGCAAACAATTTCTGAGATGAGTGAACAATTTTTGAACTTGATGGACATTTTCTGAAATCCATGGAACTTTTTTCTTGAAATTCATGAACAGTTTTGAATCCGTGAAGAATTTTCTGAGTTTGCAAACATTTTCTGAGACGAGTGAACATTTTTTAAACTTGATGGACATTTTCTGAAATCCATGGAACTTTTTTCTTGAAATTCATGAACATTTTTTGAATCCTTGAAGGATTTTCTCAGTTTGCAAACACTTTTTAATTCATGAACATTTTTCAAGACACGAGCATTTTTTGAATTCATGAACATTTTAAAAACATAATTTAGGCGGTTGAACACACCGTGGCGGCCCGATTAGAATTTGGCGGCCCAACTGGTACTGTCACGAAGTTTTTAACAGTTTGTTAACAATTTTTGAATACACTAACAACTTACAAATTTGTGATTTTTTTGTAAAAACAGGGACCCTTTTAAAAAATGAACATTTGTTAAAAACACGGATATATATTTGAATTTGCCAACATTTTTTTGAAATGGATTTTTTTAAAGGCAAACACTTTTGAAAATTCCAAACATTTTTTCAACACAAGCAATTTCTGAAATTTAAAAAAAACAGCAGGAAAGAGAAAAATAGACCTGAACAGATCAGGAATCTTCCCGAAACTTGTAAGAACCTTCTAGAGGGTTCACAAAACCGGGATATGTAGAATGTACAAATCTTATCTATATATTCACTGGAATAATTCTTCGTGTGTTGCAACAGGATATAAATATTTTTGCATGATTAGCCCATGACTTACCTGCCCATATTAATGCGATTGAATAAGTGTTTTAAAGTAAAATCTTACCTGTGATATATCTACCATAGTTTTTTATTCGATAAGCATTACCGGTTTATACCAAAGAAAACAAAATCTTATTTGCTAAGTTAATAGAAGATGAGGTAATTAAGGCAATTTGCAAAGAAAATTATTAAAAAAAACAGATATAAGAGGAAAAAAATATTGAAAACCAACGTAGGGAAGAGGGATCGGGACAAGCGGGGTGGGCGACGTATGAACCTACAATCCCTAACACCTTTAATCATTGTTTAGGAACCTTTAATCATTGCAGCTCTGCAACATTTGTATGCAAGAATCTTAACACCGCATTCATAATTTTGGAGTACATATATTGCTCATGGTGTGAAGCCCGTGTATTCATGATTTTGGAGTACATTGTATGTACTTCTACACCATTCAACTATAGAGAGTAAAGATTTGTGACTGGCGAGATTTTCAACATTCAGGAAGCAAGGCGGGGTGCAGGCGGTGCCCGTCATGGGGTGCAAGGCAAGGAAGAAGAGGACTGGGAGTACTTACCAGCCGGCAAAAAGCTTTGGAGCATCACATGGCAATCACGTAAACTTGGCAACAAGGATGGACACTCTAAGGCCTCGTTCGGCACTAGGGAGTATGGGAGCTCCTATACGGCGTCGTAGGCGCCCGTTCACGCTCCTGGCGCCTGCAGGGCCCCGCACTGGGCCGGCCCACGAAACGTGCAAACCCGTGAACGCAAAAAGCTCGCAAAAAAATGGGGGTGAAAGTTGCTATCTACAGGTTTCGAACTCCCCACATTTTGTTAACGCACAAGTGCTATCAGCCACATGAACTACTTGCCGTTTGTGATTAGCAACAGAGGCAAACGCTTAATAACAAGTACGCAGCGCTATGTATATTGATCTGAACCGTTCATCTATTGTACGACTTAATGTTTTGAATTATCTGGAAAAAAGAGTGTGATTCTGAAAAAAGTTCTTCATTTTGGAAGAAAAAGTTCATTGATTAAAAAAATGTTCATCGATTTTGTAATAAAGTTCATCAAATTCGGAAACTGTTCATAGATTTTTTTTAAATAAATAAATTTGGAAAACGTTAATCGAATTTGACAAAGGTTCATCAATTTTGATAAAAAGTTCAGCAGTTTTGAAATACATTCATTGAATTTTAAAAAAAGTTAATCAAATTTCAAAGAAAGTTTAGTGATTTCCGAAAAAAATATAAATTTGAAATAAAATTTAATCAAACTAGAAAAAAGTTCATTGATTTTTATAAAAGTTCACTGAATTTGAAAAAAAATTCAACGAATTTTTAAAAAGTTCAATGATTTTGAAAATATTCATCTATTTTTAAAAAAATTCATTGAGTTTGAAAAAAATAGTTCATTGTATTTGAAAAAAAGTTCATTGAATTAAAAATAATTCATGTAATCTAAAAAAAGTTCATCAATTTTGAAAAATTGTTCATTGATTTTTAAAAACATGAAATCCTTTAAAAATCATGCATATAAAAAAACAAAAAAAAGGAAAGGAAAAAGGAAAAACCAAATAAAACCATTCGTAAACTAAACTGCGAACCGGGGAAAACCGGTTTGGGAAGGTTCAAGAAGCTTCCTAAAGTCGGGCGTTCGCAAACCAGAAGAAACAAATAAAAATGCATGAGCGAATTAACTACACACACTAGAAGGGCCATGGCGCGGTGGTTAGAGCTCAACGATTGTAACGAGCCTGGCGTGGCTTCGATTCCGAGTTCTATCACTTTTTAACGTTTCTGCAAAACAAGAAAGAACTAAGATGGGCCGACCTAGCTTGGACTGCTGTAGGCGCCCGTTTGCAAATTGCACTGTAATGGCACCTGCAGCGCCAAATTGGATTCACTGTAGAGTATCCCCACGTTTTGAAGAGTTTTTGTTACCAGCCGGTATAGAAATTCCCCACCGGCCCGTTCGGTACCCCGGTATTAGACCGGCCCATCACCAAAATTACATGCTGAACCCCGAGAGGAGACGTGCGAAATTTCTCCCCCGACCGTGACGACGCCTCCTCCACCCTCTATCCAACAGTTCGCCGCTGTTTCGCCTTCTTCGTCGACTCCGTCCAAGCCAAGCCAGACCAGTCCTGCATCGCATCCCGAGGCCTCTTGGTTCTTGTCGCTGATGTCTACTACAGAACCTTCTTCTTGTAGACTCGTGTTGGGCCTCCAAGCGTAGAGTTTTGTAGGACAGTAGCAAATTTTCCTAAAGTGGATGACCTAAAGTTTATCAATCCGTGGGAGGCGTAGGATGAAGATGGTCTCTCTTAAACAACACTGCAACCAAATAACAAAGAGTCTTTTGTGTCCCAAACACACCCAATACAATGCCAAGTTGTATAGGTGCACTAGTTCCACGAAGAGATGGTGATACAAGTGTAATTTAAATGGTATATATACGTTGTTGTAATCTGAAATTATAAAAAATAGCAAGGTAACTAGTGGCAAAAGTAAGCAAAAACGGTATTGCAATGCTTGAGAATAAGGCCTAAGGTTCACTTTCACTAGTGCAAGTTCTCTCAATAATGATAACATAATTGGATTATATAAAAATCCCTCAACATGCAACAAAGAATCACTTCAAAAATTTCTATCACGGAGAACATAAGATGAAATTGCTTGTAGGGTACTGTCGGTGTCAAAACCGGCGGATCTCGGGTAGGGGGTTCCGAACTGTGCGTCTAGGCGGATGGTAACAGGAAACAAGGGACACGATGTTTTTACCCAGGTTCGGGCCCTCTCGATGGAGGTAAAACCCTACTCCTGCTTGATTAATATTGATGATATGGGTAGTACAAGAGTAGATCTACCACGAGATCAAGGAGGCTAAACCCTAGAAGCAAGCCTATGGTATGATTGTTGTAATGGTTGTTCGTCCTACGGACTAAAACCCTCCGGTTTATATAGACATTGGAGAGGGCTACGGTTACACAGAGTCGGTTACAATGGTAGGAGATCTACATATCCGTATTGCCAAGCTTGCCTTCCACGCCAAGGAAAGTCCCATCCGGACACGGGACGAAGTCTTCAATCTTGTATCTTCATAGTCTTGGAGTCCGGCCGATGATGATAGTCCGGCTATCCGGACACCCCCTAGTCCAGGACTCCCTCAGTAGCTCCCGAACCAAGCTTCAATGACGACGAGTCCAGCGCATATATTGTCTTTGGCGTTGCAAGGCGGGTTCTCCTTCAAATTCCATGTGCCTGCCGAATAGTGTCCGGCACCCTTACAAATGTTGCGCTCCTTGGCTTCCACGCCCAATAATGGCCTTCTTCCACGCGTCGCACGAATGCGAAAGGCCAGGGTATCTTTTATATTTTACCCCCTAGCTACGCAAATAACCTTCCTACAAGAGAGGCAAGAATCCAGATCCAAATCACACCATCTTCCTTCCGCGAGTACTCGTCGGAGCGCTTCTGACCAAAAATCCATTCCATCATGGACCGTCGACGCGGCTCCTCCTCTCGCACCCCCAGCCCTCCGCCAGGAGATTGGAGGAGATGTTCTGTTCCGCACAACAAGCTGGTGACGCTCCAAGCGGAGGGATACCTTCCTCCGACCTTTATGGTCCCGGTCCGAGCCGGGCTGGCCACTTACAAAGGTGGAAAGCAAGCGGAGGCCACCCCTAGTCCCTCCAAAGGGGAGCGGGTGTGCTTCGTCCCTTATCTAATAAGGGGGCTCGGATTTCCCATTCATCCGTTTCTCCGGGGGCTTCTGGAGTTCTACGGACTCCAGCTTCATCACCTCACGCCCGCCTCCATTCTACACATCGCGGGTTACGTAGCTCTTTGCGAGTTGTTCCTGGGCATCGAGCCCCATTTTGCGCTGTGGAAGAGGTTGTTTTGCCTCGTACCCCATTCTCACGAGGGGTCAATATATCAAGTGGGCGGAGCCGAAATATGGCGCATCGCCGGGACCGGATATCTATCCGGAACCCCAAAGAAGGCGCGCCGAAGACTGGCCTTCGGAATGGTTTTATGTGGAAGACGCTCCACTGCCGGACCTAGTTCGGATTGGCCTCCCGGAGTTCAATAAGGCTCCTCTGAAGAAGCACCTAAGTTGGCGCCCAGGGAGCCCTCAACAGGAGGAAGACATGAGCGTCCATTACTTGATGGGCCGGATTAGGTTGATGGCCCATTCCGGATTAACCATGATTGGAGTCATGGCCGTATGCATCATGCGAGGGGTGCAGCCGCTCCAATATAGGGGCCACCCCATGTGGGATTTCAACGGGGAGAACGACGCCACCCGTCATGGCCGTAAGGGGCCGGGATCGGTCGCGGATCTGGTAAAGATCCTGTCCGGCCTATACAAGGGGGAGAAAGAGGACTTCCTCTAGACGAGCCCATTGAATGGGTTCTCCATGAATAACCCTCGGAGCTGGGTAAGCGGACGTTTACTTATCCGACCCGTGCTTTCAAAGTTAAATACCTTACTTTATGGTTTCGACGCAGGAACTGCGCCGGAATGTGGAGAGCATACATAGTCCGGCTCTACAACCCGAGGATCCGGAAAGATCCCTTGATCCGGCCTCCGAAGAGGATTCGGACATAAAGGTGGAGCTAATTGACGGGGTGTTCCACCAACTCAGCATGGACAATGCTCTAGTCGCCATCACGGTTGACTACCCCGGCCTAACTCCGGCTTCCCAGGTAATTATGACCGGAGTCCTGACATTATTACTTAATCCTTGTGTATTTCTGACCACTGTATACAATGGTGTCTCGCAGGAGGTGCCTTACAGGCAGGAAGCCGAACCCACGGCGGCTGACCAACAAGGGTCAGTCCGGCCCAGCAGGCGGAAGAGGAGTGCGGTGCGAATCGAAACGTCACCGCAACGGTATAGCTCGCAACCGTTATTCAGGAAAAGGATTCCCAGGAAGTGTATTAACGCTCGTGACTTTTCCAGGAGAAAGAGCACTCGCCGGACTGTGCCCAGAGAGGTTGCCAACCAAGCCTCCGCCCGCCAGGCTCCAACACCTGGTCCAGAGGGGGAGGCGAGCGCAAGGCGCGAGCCGGATACTCCTCCAGCAGAGGATGCCGACAGGCTGTCCGCCACCAGGTCTGAGGTGGAGAGCGCCATGAATCATAGGCGTCGCCGGACAGTTCTGCGTGACGCGTGTTTCTCCCCAGAGGCGTTGAATGCCTTTAAGGCGGGAGACGCGCACCTCCGTGCCGCTCAAGATGGTTTAACCAGAGCCACGGAGCAGTATGTAAAAGACATACGGGTAAGAGATTTTAATAGCTGTATATGCCAGTAGCCCCCGAGACTTAAAGTAGTTAAAGTAACTGATTTAAGGATCATTTGATATGCAGGATCTTACGGAGAAGAATGCCCAATTGTCCCAGGAGCTAAAAGAGTGCAAAGCCCAACTTGAGGCCGCACTAGCTGCCGCAGAAGGAGGCACAGAGACCCCCTCCGGTAACACATTAATTCAAAAAAGATAAGCGGTGTGCAGCGTGCGTATAAATCTGACAATGATATTGCAGATGTTGCCGGACTTGATCCGGACAAGCAACAGCTACTACGCCAGCTGAAGGCCGGCGAGAGGGTGCTTACGAAGGTGCAGCGGGAGAGGAACAAACTCCAGGATGCCCACGCCCAGCTTGGAGAAGAGCTGAAAGGTGTTCGGGCCGAGCTGTCTGGCTCCGTGAAGGAGAATCAGCAGCTTTGTCGCGGCATCTATAGTAAGTGCTTGAGCGAACTCCTTTGAAAAGAAAAGTTCGGAGAGGAAGTCGATTGACAAAAATATGTCTGTAGGTGTGCTCACAGGTCGCCCTGCGGAAGAAATGCCCGGTTCAACGGGTGACCAACTTCCCGAGCTGGTGCAACTGCTCGAACATGTTCGGCAGGCGATGAGTGGCGTCGTCCAGGCCTTATGGCCATCCCTCTCCCTACCCGAGGGCCTTGGAGAGCTTGCGGAGAAGCTTCAGGGAGCGCGGCAGCGCTTCCGTTTATGGAAGATATCGGCATACCGTCAAGGTGCCAGGGAGGCCTGGGCCATGGTGAAGACACGGTACAAGAAGGCGGATCCAAACCACATGGCCGAGGTTGGACCTGTGGGGCCCGATGGGAAGGAGATCCCTGTGAGCTTAGTGTACAGCCAAGTAGAGTTGGCCGCTAAGTATTCCCAACGGGACTGTAAATTAGACAGCCTGTTAGACGGGATTGAGGAGGAGTACAGTCAGTCAATTTGACGATGTATTTAAAATGACATGTGAAATGCCTTCTAGCCGGATTGTAGATCGTTTGTCTTTGCCGACCTTTTCGCTTCAACCTTGAGACCCTGGAGTCTGGAGTGTGTCCGAATGCCCTCTCGGTTATGAAAAAAAACTGGGGCATGCATGGAGACCAGGCGTAGGGGTCATTAGTGCTTTATCAGACAAGTGCCCAACTAGTTATGTTATATTACATGGTTAGTAAGAAACATCTTCCAGGGAGAATAGTTCCGTTAAGGGTTCCTTTCCCTGGGAGGCATGCCCTAAGGTGCATGCCCGGACTGCGAAAAGAGCAGGAAAACATCTGGGGGCAGATGAATATATATGTAAGAAATCATCTTTCAAGTCACCGACCGAATATTCCCTTTAGAACGCTAGCTTTCGGCTTCACCCAGTCTGAGGTACACATCCGGCTGACCCGGCAGTAACAATCGCAGAGGTGCTCCCTTTACCTCCTAGCCGAACAATCGGGAACGTAGGGGTAAGCACAGGAGCCAGGCAACCCAGCTTGGCCAAAACTTAAGTCATATCAATGCATATAATGGTGAATAAAAGGTACATGCGGAAGTTTGACACATGTGCTGGGCATGAAGCCCGTATAAGTAAGCTTCTGTTAAAGAAGCCCCCAGGTATAATGAGTGCGGGTAGCACATCAAGTGTGTGCGAACAATGCGCAAATAGGCCCTCAAGGGCTTTTATGAAAAAGGTGAAGAAGAAAAGAGAGATAAAAGACAACTGAAGTATAAAATATGGACGGGGGAAGGGGATGAACTCTGAGTCCGGCGCTAGGCGTAGAATCTCCGGAGGTGGGCTGCGTTCCATGGGTTCGGCTCGAGTCGGTTGTCCGATGCGTTTCGCAGACGGTATGCTCCGCCGGTCAGGACTTGGTCGATGATGAAGGGACCTTCCCATTTGGGCTTGAGTTTGTCCTTTTTCTTGTCCGGCAGGCATAGAACCAGTTCGCCAACATTGTATATTTTTGCCCGTACTTCTCTGCTTTGATATCTTCGAGCCTGCTACTGATAGAATGCGGAACGGGCCTTTGCCACATTGCGTTCCTCCTCCAATGCATCCAAGCTGTCCTGCCGATCCAGCTCGGCTTCTCTTTCTTCGTACATGCGCACTCGAGGTGAGTCATGAATTATGTCGCAGGGCAAAACTGCCTCTGCACCGTATACCATAAAGAATGGTGTGAATCCGGTAGTACGGTTTGGCGTGGTCCGCAGCCCCCAGAGTACGGAGTCAAGCTCCTCTACCCAGTGCGTGTTAGATTCCGTAAGGGACCGCACTAGTCTGGGCTTGATGCCGCTCATTATCAGATCATTTGCTCGCTCAACTTGACCGTTGGTTTGAGGATGATAGACTGAAGCGTAATCGAGCTTAATGCCCATATTTTTGCACCAGAGTTTGACCTCGTCGGCCGTGAAGTTCGTGCCGTTATCGGTAATGATGCTATGGGGGATGCCATAACGGTGTACTACCCCGGATATGAAGTCTATCACTGGTCCGGACTCTGCCGTTTTAACTGGCTTGGCCTCTATCCATTTGGTGAATTTGTCCACCATGACCAATAGGTACTTTTGCTTGTGGGTTCCCCCTTTAAGGGGTCCAACCATGTCAAGCCCCCAGACCGCGAACGGCCAGGTAATGGGTATAGTTTTGAGGGCGGTGGGTGGCATATGGCTCTGATTAGCAAAGAGCTGACAACCGACGCATCTTTGGACTAAGTCCTGAGCATCTGCCCGGGCCGTCGGCCAATAAAATCCTGTACGGAAGGCCTTACCTACAAGGGCCCGGGCTGCAGCGTGGTGTCCGCCTAGTCCGGCGTGAATTTCAGCCAGAAGATTTCGCCCTTCCTCTTCGGAGATGCACCTTTGAAGGACTCCGGTTGTGCTTTTCTTATAAAGTTCTCCCTCATGGACCTTGTAGGCTTTAGATCGCCGAACTATGCAGCGGGCCTCATTTTGGTCTTCGGGAAGTTCCTGCCTAATTAAGTAGGCTAGGAATGGTTCTGTCCACGGGGCAATTACCGCCATTATTTCGTGGGCTGAAGGTGTTATTTCATCGGCTGAACCGCCGATTATGTCAGATTGTTCTGTGTTGGGTGGCGCGGTTGTTTCCGGGTTGTTATTTCCGGACTCCTCTTCCCATAGTACGGATGGCTTAAAGAGCCGTTCCAGGAAGATGTTTGGAGGGACAGCGTCGCGTTTCGCGCCGATGCGTGCCAACACGTCGGCTGCTTGGTTATTATCCCGGGCTACGTGGTGGAATTCGAGTCCTTCGAACCGAGCTGACATTTTTAGGACAGCGTTACGATAGGCTGCCATTTTCGGATCCTTGGCGTCAAAGTCTCCATTTACTTGGGATATTGCAAGGTTTGAATCCCCGCGCACCTCTAGGCGTTGAATACCCATGGAGATTGCCATCCGGAGACCATGTAGGAGGGCCTCGTATTCGGCTGCATTGTTGGAGTCCGTGTACATTATATGAAGTACGTATTGGACTGTGTCTCCGGTTGGGGACGTCAGTACGACGCCAGCCCCCAAGCCGGCCAACATTTTGGAGCCGTCGAAATGCATAATCCAATTGGAGTATGCGCCGTACTCTTTAGGGAGTTCGGCTTCGGTCCATTCAGCGATGAAGTCAGCCAAGACTTGCGACTTTATAGCTCGCCGAGGTTTATAAGTTATATCGAATGGTAAGAGCTCAATGGCCCATTTTGCAATCCTGCCCGTCGCATCGCGGTTGTTTATAATGTCGTTGAGGGGCACTTCGGAGGCCACTGTTATCGAACACTCTTGAAAGTAGTGTCGGAGCTTCCGGGATGCCATGAACACCGCGTACGCTATCTTTTGATAATGCGGGTACCGGGACTTGCAGGGAGTTAAGACAGTGGATACGTAGTACACTGGTTTTTGAAGAGGGAATTTATGCCCTTCTGTTTCTCGTTCGACGACGAGCACCGCGCTTACAACTTGATGTGTTGCCGCGATATATAACAACATTGGTTCGCCCAGGTTAGGCGCAGCCAGGACCGGATTTGTTGCCAATATGGCTTTTATTTCTTCGAGTCCGGCAGTGGCAGCATCCGTCCACTCGAAGTGTTCGGTGCGCCTGAGGAGGCGATAGAGGGGCAATGCCTTTTCTCCCAAACGGGAGATGAAGCGGCTTAGAGCCGCCACGCATCCAGTCAATTTTTGTATTTGTTTGAGGTCTTTTGGAATATCCAGTTGTGACAGAGCTCGGATCTTGGCTGGGTTTGCTTCAATTCCTCTACCGGATACAATGAAGCCCAGGAGCTTTCCGGCTGGTACGCCGAAAACGCATTTTTCCGGATTCAGCTTAATGTCATATGCTCGGAGGTTGTCGAATGTGAGCCTCAAATCGTCTACTAGAGTTTCGACGTGTTTGGTTTTGACGACTACGTCGTCTACGTATGCCTCTACTGTTTTGCCGATCTGGGTAGCCAGACATGTCTGAATCATGCGCTGATATGTTGCGCCGGCGTTTTTGAGTCCGAAGGGCATCGTGTTGAAGCAGAATGGTCCGTATGGAGTAATGAATGCCGTTGCGGCTTGGTCCGCCTCCGCCATCTTGATTTGATGGTAGCCGGAGTATGCGTCAAGGAAGCACAATGAATCGTGCCCTGCAGTAGCATCGATTATTTGGTCGATGCGGGGAAGGGGGAAAGGATCCTTTGGGCAGGCCTTGTTGAGGTCTTTAAAATCGACACATAGGCGCCAGGATTTGTCCTTCTTTGGTACCATTACCAGGTTTGCTAGCCAGTCCGGATGTTTGATGTCTCTGATGAATCCGGCTTCCAGTAGTTTGGCTAGCTCTTCTCCCATTGCCTGTCTTTTGGGTTCGGAAAATCGCCGAAGAGCCTGTTTGACTGGCTTGAATCCTTTTAGGATGTTTAGGCTGTGTTCTGCCAATCTGCGTGGGATTCCTGGCATATCTGAAGGGTGCCAGGCAAAGATGTCCCAATTTTCCCGAAGGAATTCTCGTAGTGCGGCGTCTACATCAGGGTTCAACTGTGCCCCGATGGAGGCCGTCTTTGTTGGGTCCGTTGGATGGACCTGGAATTTGACTATTTCGTCCGCTGGTTTAAAGGAGGTGGACTTGGATCTCTTATCGAGTATCACATCATCCCTATTCACCGTAGAGCGCAGCGCAGTGAGTTCCTCCGCCGCTAGGGCTTCGGATAGTGCCTCCAGGGCTAATGCGGCTGTCTTGTTTTCGGCGCGGAGTGCTGTGTCCGGATCACTGACGAGAGTGATTATTCCGCCGGGCCCGGGCATCTTAAGCTTCATGTACCCGTAATGGGGTATGGCTTGAAAAATTGTGAATGCCTCTCGTCCTAATATAGCGTGATATCCGCTGCTGAACGGGGCCACTTGGAACGTGACCTCCTCGGACCTGTAATTGTCCGGCGAGCCGAACACCACATCAAGTGTGATTTTTCCTGTGCAGCGTGCTTCCCGGCTAGGGATTATTCCTCTAAAGGTTGTGCTGCTTCGCTCAATGCGGCTCCAGTCTATTTCCATTTTTTGAAGAGTTTCCTCGTAGATGAGGTTTAATCCGCTGCCGCCATCCATGAGTACCTTGGTAAGACGAAAGCCGTCCACTATTGGACTGAGGACCAATGCGGCTGGTGCTCGGGCTGTTCGGAATTTAGGTTCGTCGCTGGCGTTGAAGGTGATGGCCGTGTCGCTCCATGGATTTGTTGTTGCTACTTGGTAGACTTCGGCGAGGCTGCGGATTGTTCGTTTCCGCATATTATTTGATGCGAAAGTCTCGAAGACTGTTGACACCGTACTGGTACTGTTAGAGTGGTTCTCTGGGGTTAGAAGCTCTTCGCCACTTTTGGCCACCTGCCGCAGTATCCAACATGCTCGAAGGCTATGTGTTGGAGTGGCGCCTTCTGTACTGTGAATTTTACAGGGTCCGCTGAGCCACCCCTCCAGTACGGTTCCGTGCCCTTTATGGGGTTTTTGCTTTTTGGTTTTTGTACCTGGTGCCTGAGTATGATGCACCCTTTTGTTTCGGACTAGGGTTGTATTCGGAGCCGGATTGTCCCAAAACTTAGTTTCGGTTTTCCGGAAACTCTCCATCGCACAGTACTTGCGTACTATGGACGCCAGGTCGGCGAATCGTGTAATTTCACGACGACTTACGGCGTTCAAGATTCCCTTGTCCGTGCAATTATTGCAGAAAATTGAAATTGCGTTTTCCTCACGGCAGTCCTTTATCCTGTCCATAACCAGGAGAAATCTGGCCCAGTAATGATGTACTGTTTCAGCGGGCTCTTGCCGGATTTGAGATAGATCGCATATGTTTGGGTGGGTGGCTGGAATTGAGTCCGGAACCCTACCCATCTCGAGGCTCAAGGGCCAGAAAGTTTCCGAATTTGGAAGCTTGGTTTGCTGGAGGTTGTCCAACGAGTCTGGTCTGATGTCTGACTTTATGTTCAGTGCTTGATCGACGTCCGTCCCTCCGCGGAAATCCGGCATGGAGGGTTCGGGGGTCCGGACATAACTAGTTTTCAATGTATAAGAAGAATCGCCGCGTTGTTCCTCTACCATAGCAACGTGGTGGGTAACCTGGGGAGAGTTAATCTCTTAGATCGGTTTTAAGCCCAATCTGATTGTAGTCCGTAGCGACTCCCAGGGCGGCGATGCGATCCAAGAGCTCGTTTACGGACAAGAGCTCTATTGGATCCAGCTACTCGGCGAATTCCGAGTTGACGTGAAGATTGCTTTTGATGACCCGAGAGGTCATCGTCGAAGCGGTGGCCGAACAGGCGGTCATGAGAAAACCACCTAGCCGGATAGTTTGGCCGGAGGCTAGGGCTCCTTTGGCGATGATACCGTCTTTAAAGACAGGAAGAGGCATCCTTCCTGCTCGCGACGGCACAGAGGAACTCTCAATGAAAGCACCAATGTCGGTGTCAAAACCGGCGGATCTCGGGTAGGGGGTCCCGAACTGTGCGTCTAGGCGGATGGTAACAGGAGACAAGAGACACGATGTTTTTACCCAGGTTCGGGCCCTCTCGATGGAGGTAAAACCCTACTCCTGCTTGATTAATATTGATGATATGGGTAGTACAAGAGTAGATCTACCACGAGATCAAGGAGGTTAAACCCTAGAAGCTAGCCTATGGTATGATTGTTGTAATGGTTGTTCGTCCTACGGACTAAAACCCTCTGGTTTATATAGACACTGAAGAGGGCTAGGGTTACACAGAGTCGGTTACAATGGTAGGAGATCTACATATCCGTATTGCCAAGCTTGCCTTCCACGCCAAGGAAAGTCCCATCTGGACACGGGACGAAGTCTTCAATCTTGTATCTTCATAGTCTCTGAGTCCGGCTGATGATGATAGTCCGGCTATCCGGACACCCCCTAGTCCAGGACTCCCTCAGGTACGAAACCACCTCAAAGTTATTCTTTCCGACCAATCCATTGAGTTATTCCTATAAGTGTCACAAACAGCCCTACAGTTCGTAGCAAAATAACACCATATGACACACATCAATCAACCCTAATCTCATCAAGATATTCCAATGTCACCACAAGTATCCATGGGTCAACTATACGTTATGCATTAAATAACTTCAGATTCATAATATTCAATCCAACACAAAGAACTTCAAGAGTATCCCAATATTTCTTTTGGAGAAAGGAATATGAAAACACGTACCAACCCCTATGCATAGATTCCCCAATGTCTTCACACGACATGCAGACATTACTTCTGCTGCGTAGAGCGGATGCGTGGAGGAGCCATATTGTTTTGACTTCTAATATGTACAGATAGAGAGAGAGGGGGGGGGGGGGGGCGTTGTTCGATCGCCGTGTCATCTGTGTGATGACATGACCCTCTGTTGGCTCGCTGGGAGAAACTTAAGCTGGCAGCTGCAATGCATAATTTGCAGGTATCAGCTAGTGTTTCTCTTTTCGCGGGGTGTATGGACCTGAACTTGAGCAG
This sequence comes from Triticum aestivum, assembly GCF_018294505.1. NCBI lineage: Eukaryota > Viridiplantae > Streptophyta > Magnoliopsida > Poales > Poaceae > Triticum > Triticum aestivum. The sequence goes on along the minus strand of NC_057801.1, from coordinate 822,986,643 downwards.
TACTTTAAGAAACATGGGATTAAGACATTGTTGGATGCTGTTGTTACATCTCATGGCCTCTCCTTCATTTTGCAGCTGTCCGGCTTTCTGTTTCAGGTCCCCAATGTATAACTGTTTAAGCTTTATTAAGCTGGATGCAGCTCTGTGAAGTGTGGATGTTGGGGCAGAGTTGGATTAGCATTAGCCATGGACTTTGTAAAGATTATATGTCCATTTTGCCAAGACAAGGACTAAAAAATATTCTACTTTAACTTGTTGAATCATCAGTATTTGTTTCGAGTCTTTATTATAAATAGAAATCCACATACGCATTAGAAGAGATTCATGATTTTGAGAGGAAACACCGTGTGACTAAAGTGTGACTCAAGTACCGTGTTTAGTGGGTTGTTTTCTTTTTAAACTTGCATTGGATGGTTATTATAGTATCATGCTAAGATTTTGTCACTCACTTTGGCATCATCTAATCAATCTTTTATTAGTGTTCCATGAAGATTGGTTTGGCAGTTTCTTGGCTATTTAGCCGTTAGTTGATTGGATTTCTCGTATGAGAATTAAGGAATTTTGAAGCGCATTAGTATCAACGGAAGGAAATAATAGTGAATTGACGTGATGATGTTGTGGATAGTAACCATGGTGGGATTTTAGCCGAGTCCATTTCAGGTTCCCTATGTTTCAAAGTGTAAATGTATTTCTATATCAGTTAAAGACAAGCAAGTTACAAGTAATTATTATGCTGTTAATATAAATCATAGAATAACCAGTAATTATTACGCTGTTAATATAAATGCTCTTATATTTTTGTACGGAGGGAGTGCCAGATTTTTAGGACCCGCCTCTGCTGCTAAAATCACTGTTGAAATTGAGGTAAAATCACTTTTGAAATTGAAAAAATTGAATTGGAGTACTAATCACTACTCCCTCCGTCCCAAAATAAGTGTCTCAACTTTGTATTAACTCTAGTAGAAATTTGTATTAAGCTCAAGACATTTATTTTAGGACGGAGGGAGTATTTTTTTAGTCCCCATTTCTGAACCTATGCATCAGGCAAAGTACTCCAAATACTATAAGAACTGGAGTAAAAGATTACTAGTACTACAAGCCACTCCAAACACTATAAGAACTCCAAATGCTACAAGCCACTGCAATGATGCCTTCAGAGAAATTCAGTTAACATGACAGGAGTACATACTGTAAGATTTAAGTAGTTAAGATTACACTGTCACTGCTATACAGGGCTGAATCTCACTGTCGGTTATGCAGGACTAGCCACTGCTATACAGTACTCCAACGTACTGTATGCGATTCAGCACAAACGTTTGATCATCTATCTCACTCCACTTACTGTCAATTGACACTGCATAACTAACTGTCAGTTGTCGACAGGAGTATGTTAATTGTCCAGGGCTGAATCTTAACACTGTATTTTATCATCTCACTCTACTTACTGTCAATTGACACTGTATACACTATCAACTGTACTGTACTGTGTGCAATTCAGCAGAAACATTGCAGCACTGAAACGTTTGTACCCAGTACAGTACACTGAATGTACACTGAATTGAGAAAAAAGAAAAAACTTGGCAACGTGATCTTCTTTTCTTTCTCCTGCTTGTTTGTCTTGTTAGTGAGGCATTTGTTTATCTGTAGTGGCATCCAGGATGAAGCTCGCGGGAAGCAACAGAAGATACGGAAACATTTTTTTTTTTGAGAATCAGAAGAAACGTTCTCAGTTGGGCGTTGCTAGAGAGAACAAGCAAGGCTGGAAGAACGAGCGGCCTTGCCCTCACCAACGGTTCTTTTCTTCTTAGTTTTCTGTTTTCTCAATTTCTTCATTTATTTTGGAAATCGGCAAATCTTTTTTAAATCATGAAAAGTAATTTGAATTCGTGAATTTTTTGAAATCACAAACAATTTTCGAATTTTCGAACATTTTTCCAATTGGAGGACATGTTTTTTAAATACACAAAGATCTTTTTCAAACTCGCGGACTTTTTGGAAAGTCATTAACATTTAATCAAACCCACAAACATTACTCAAATTCTTGAACATTTTGTGGAATCCGCAAACATTCGTTTGAAATTCACAAACAGTTTTTAAGCTTGCAAACATTTTGTGAAATGAGGTGACATTTTTAAACTTGATGGACATTTTCTAAAATTCAAGGAACTTTTTTTTCTTGAAATTCACAAAAAAATTTGAATCCGTGAGGAATTTTCAGAGTTTGCAAATATTCTTTGAAGTCATAAACAATTTTTCAAGACGCGAGCATTTTTTGGATTCACGAAGATTTTACAAACATACTTTAGGCGATTCAATACACCGTGGTGGCCCGATTGGAACTTTAGCGCCCGACTGACATAGTCACGGAGTTAGTTTCTTAAAGCAAATCAACCTGTGGTTGGGATGGTTAGGTGGACAGTGGTATCCCTAGTCAACCAGGGTTCAAGTCCTGGTGCTCGGATTTATCCTGCATTTATTTTAGGATTTTCGGCGATATGTGTTCAGTGGGAGGAGACGTTCTCGTCGACTACGAGGCGCCTACGGTGACTTCATAAAATCCCAAGATGATGTGCCGACTCAGTGTCTCGGAAGTGCTCATAGGGGTAGAGTATGCGCACGCGCGTGTGTGTTCATAGGGGTGAGTGTGTGCGCATATATATGAGCGCTTGCGTATGTACTTTGTTAAAAAAAGTTAGTTTATTAACAATTTTTGAGGAACCGCTAAAAATCAATTTTTGAGGAAAACCATACTAGCTGCATTTTGCCGCAAGTTGTCAACCTATCGGACACGTTCGATGGTACATGGGCAAGCCCAGTTAGCATTTTTATACAAGCGATCATTTTCCGGTTTTGGAACCATCTGGATGGTTCCTAGCCAGTTTTAGGGACCTTTCAGAAGGTTCTTTAACCGGTTTTCCCCCCTAATTTTCTTTTCTAGGTTTTTCTGTCTTTCCTTTTGTTCTCCTTTTTCATAAAATGTTCAAAATATTTGATTTGTTCGTGTTTCCAATTTTTGTTCAGATTTTTCAAAAGTATTCTCAAAATTCAAAAAAATGTTTGAGATTTATAAAAATTGTTCACTTTATTTTAGAAAATGGTCGAAATTTCCAAAATTCAGAAAGTATTGAAAATATTCAAATACATTGCCGGAAATGATAGGAATATTTCAAAAAAAGTTTGCGTTTTACAAAATTTGTTCAAAGATTTCAAAAGATGTTCCAGATTGTAAATTTTTGTTCTGTGTTCAAAAAATGTCCGTGCTTCCAAATTTGTTCAGGATTTTTGAAAATGTTCTCCATTTTGAAAATTGTTCTCAAATTCAAAAAATGTTTGTGCTTTAAAAAAATTGTTTACAAATTCAAGAAATGTTCATGTTTTAGAAAAATGTTACCCGAATTTAGAATTTGTTCGTGATATCATAAAATTGTTCGCTTTTGGCAAAATTGTTTGTAATATTAAATTTTTACTCAAAATTTGGAAAAAATATAAAGGATTTTTTTCAAACAGTGTTAAGTCTTATACTGTGATTAATTCTTTAAGCATTCTACTGTAGAATAGTCAACTTAGCTGTTTGTTCTTTATTTGTACCTTCTCTTCTTGACGGGCTTGAGGGTAGACACACAATCCTGCTATACCTGACTACATTCAACTTCTCTAGTCTAGGACTATACAAAAGAAAAAAAGAGAAGGGTTGTTTCATTCAGAAAGAACAACCAAGAACAGAGCTCTACTCGACTCTTCACATATGGCACCCACTAAAATGGGTACTACAGTCTACAGATCAAATGAAGTTCAGATCTGAAACTGATGGATTTTTCCATCCTTCTATAATCAGCTCTCCTTTTTTTGGCAACTTAAGCTTTATACTAGCTTTTAAAGACAAGTTACAGACAGCAATGTGCAATGATGCACATTAAGGGCAGCTGATCACAGCTTTTACATGACAAGTACTACCTCCGTTTCAGTTTACAAGTCATGCGCGTATACCTAGGTTGCCAATTTTATCACCTTAATCTAAACTATATAACATAAAAATTATATCTTTTGAAAGTAGAAACTTCGAAGTTTACGTTGGTATATTTTTTGTAATATATGACTTGTATTAGGTTGGTCAAATTGACAACCTAGGGGTACGCGCACGCCCTGTAAACTGAGAGAGAGGTAGTATCAGGGTCATGCCTGACACGAACACACACGAACAGACAAGCTCTATCATCTCTTATGTTGTAAGGATCACGCGCCTTCCTATGCGCTATCTTAATTTGCTTTTTTTTATTTTACCTTGAAAATTCTGGAATCAGTGCCGTCAGTGAGCTGCATGTACTGATGCAAGTTTGGCCTTATGGTCCAATGTCCGTTTATAATAGAATGAAAATTCTCATGTATGTTTGCATTGTTGAGATGGGTCTTTTCTTCATGTATGCCATGATAAAGTGCGATACTTGCAGGTTAAGAGACATATGGTATAGAGGGCGGACCTTTTCTCATGCACGTTGTGCTATGATGTGGCATGCTTGCATGTTGAGAGAAATAGTTAATCGGAGCTAGCTATTTAGGTACAGACAATAGAAGATATAGATTCCCTAGAAAAAATTAAATATAGATCAATTACATACTCCACACACAACTCCACGGGTACATAATTTATTGGCAAACAGGATCCTCATCTGGCGGTTTACAAGATACGAATTGAAGTATGAGAAACAGAGGTGGAAATTAAGAAGAAGAAAACGTACTACAACACAAACATGAATGAGAAACAGAGGTGGAAATTAAGTCTCAAAAGATAGCATGCATCATGCTGGCCCAAATCAGTGCGGGTTAATGATCTCGAACTCTTCTGGGTTCTGACTAACTAGAATTTTGACGGGCACACGTACCATCATGCCGACAGCGCTGAGCAAGGCCCAGACGTGGGTGACGAACTCTCCACCTTCGGCGAGCATGTCGATGTGCTTGGCAGTGCTGTTACATGGAGCTATGTAGAGCAAAGGTCTCAACCCAGAAATCTGCCAATCACATTCCACAGTGCTGCAATTTTTTCTGAATTTCTCTGTCCATCAATTTTTCTTTCTCGATTTTTCTCCACTGCGACCCGTCAGCGGATGCTCTCAACTTCCCGTCTTTCTTACGGTCCTCACTGTGCCATCGCATCAACTTGGCATGCTCTTTGTTTCTGAACAGTCGTTTCAACCGTGGTATTATAGGAGCATACCACATCACCTTCGCAGGAACTCTCTTCCTGCGGGGCTCGCCGTCAACATCACCAGGGTCATCTCGTCCGATCTTATACCGCAATGCACCGCATACCGAGCATGCGTTCAAATCCTCGTACGCACCGCGATAGAGGATGCACTCATTAGGACATGCATGTATCTTCTGCACCTCCAATCCTAAAGGGCATACGACCTTCTTTGCTGCGTACGTACTGTCGGACAATTCATTATCCTTTGGAAGCTTCTTCTTCAATATTTTCAGTAGCTTCTCATATCCTTTGTCAAGCACAGCATTCTCTTCCTTTCACTGCAGCAATTCCAGTACGGTACCCAGCTTTGTGTTGCCATCTTCGCAATTGGGGTACAACTCTTTTTGTGATCCTCTAACATGCGATCAAACTTCAACTTCTCCTTTTGACTTTCGCATTGCGTCCTTGCATCGACAATGACCCGGCGGAGATCATCATCGGGGACATCGTCTGGTTCCTCTTGATCTTCAGCAGCTTCCCCCGTTGCAACATCATCGGGCAAATCGTCTGGTTCCTCTTGATCTTCAACAGCTCCCCCCGTTGCAGCATCACCGTATTCAAGGGGCACATAGTTGTCATCGTCCTCTTCTTCTTCGCCGTCTTCCATCATAACCGCTATTTCTCCGTGTCTCGTCCAAACATTATAGTGTGGCATGAAACCCTTGTAAAGCAGGTGGGTGTGAAGGATTTTTCAGTCAGAGTAAAACTTCGTATTCCCACATTTAGTGCATGGACAACACATAAAACTATTCTGCTTGTTTGCCTCAGCCACTTCGAGAAAATTATGCACGTCCTTAATATACTCAGAGGTGTGTCTGTCACCATACATCCATTGCCGGTTCATCTGCGTGCATTATATATAATTATGTGTGTCAAAAGTAAGAAAATCAGACAAATATCTATCTAAAGTAAGAAAATCAGACAAGTATCTATCTAAAATAAGAAAATCGGTAAGAAGATAAGAACAAGAGGCTCACCACGGTGGTGTCAGCGACGAGATCGGCGCAGGCGATCAACAGCGGTGAAAACGGGGACGGGGCGTGACGGACTTCTAAATCTAGTCAAATCTCCGTGACAATTATTTTTGCCGCCTTGATCAAAGATAGATTAAGGATAGAGCTGGTCCTATTAGCAAAATTTCTTTGCAGAGTACAACACCGATATTAGGACATATGGTTTGAAAAAGGAATAAATTTTCATAAAAAGCAATATCCCTAGATAGGGATGGCAATGGGTACCCATTACCCGCGTACCCGGTGGGTAAAAACCCTATTAGGGCAAGGGTATGAGTCAGAAAAATACCCATGGGTATACAAATACAAAAATTTAAAACCCATTGGGTATAGCGGGTACGAGTATGGTTTAGTATAACCCATACCCATGTACCTATAGACCCGCATATTATCTGATTAAATAATAGGCAATAAATATTATTTAGCAACATATTAAACGATTTATACATAAATACCGCAGCTAGCCCACAACGAAGCCACAAGCCCACATTCAGATCCCATACGTGATACGTATCTAGGTGATTGATTCTAAAATAGCGTATCTAGGTGATTGATTGATGTCCAAAATTGCCTCCTTTTATATGGCTATATCAGTGTGATTGACATCCAGAATTACCTTGCAGGCTCGTAGCAGCCAGCAGATCGATCTCATCTTCTCACCCCCGCCTACCACCGCTAGCGCCTCCGGCCGCTTGATGGCCTCGCACCACTACCCCGTTCATGTCCTCCAGAGCTCGCACGTGGACGGGAACCACGAGGTGGAGCTGCAGCTCGACGACCACCATGGCCAGGAGCATGGCACACCTACCTCGAGCGCAAGCCCAAACCTAGCGCCAGGAATGAATCAACTCCCTGGACGACGTCAAGGTCTGCCACCAAATGCTCCGGGGTCCAAGGAGTAGCACAGTCACAACACTATGTCTGAGACGTCCGTTATGTGTGTCAAAAGTAAGAAAATCAGACAAATATCTATCTAAAGTAAGAAAATCAGACATGTATCAGAAAGAAGATAAGAACAAGAGGCTCACCACGGTGGTGCCGACGACGAGATCAGCGCGGACGATAAACAGCGGTGAAAACGGGGACGGGGCGTGACGAACCGCTAAATCTAGACAAATCTCGGGAAAAATGGAGCTCCGAGGTCGAGCTTCGAGAGGAGAAAGCTTAACTAGTGTGTCTCGGGCATTTCATCGAACACCTCATGTGCATAGGAGATGAACTAGAGGACCCAAATGCCCTCTCCTAGCCGGATTGAAAAAACAGAGCATTATGGAGTGCTCTGCCGCGGCGATGGGTATATATAGGCAAATTGTTTGTCCCGGTTCGTGGCATGAACCGGGACTAAAGCCCCCCCTTCTACACCGGTTCAAGGCATGAACCGGTACCAATGACTGTGGGCCAGGAGCAAAGTCCATTGGTCACGATTCGTGCCTAGAACCGGGACAAATGGGTCCAGACGAACCGGGATCAATGCCCACAAGGCCCCGGCCGGCCCCCTGGGCTCATGAACCGGGTCTAATACCTTCCATGGGTCACGGTTCGTGAAGAACCGGAACTAATGGGCTGGCCAGGCCCGAACGATAACCCTGTTTTCTACTAGTGATACTACTGGCACTATTGCGCTGCTAGATGCAAATGCAGGTGGTCACGCGCAAGAGTGACGGTCGAGGACATGTGGCGTAGCCAAGCGCCCACCTACCATCCCCGCGTATAAGATGCCACTAACTTTTCTTTCTCTGAACTTTGATGTAGTATTACGATAGTACCGGACTATACTACCGGTACTCAATGCCAACAGCACGTGAGGAAAGCACGAGCTGTGGACCGTGCCCGGGAACCTGCGCGAGTCTTGCCTCTCACTCTCTTTCCTCTTTCCTGCACATTATTAACTGTTGGATCATCATCAAGGTGGTGGTGCACAGTAGCCGAGGAAACCGCAGCCACTCCGCCACTCCACGTATGCGTTCCCATTCTCTTTTTTGTTCAATCTTTATTCCCTCAAAAGTGTTACAAACTCGCGGGCATTTTACATGACATTAGGGGGCCATTCTCATATCTTAGTAATATACAGTACGAATAATCAGTTTTGGATCTCAATTGCATGTGCTCGCACTAAAGGTTCCATCACCACTGGTGGAAAAAAGGCCTTTGGTCGCGGTTGCGCAACCGCGACCAAATAAGCGCGACTAAAGCCCCCCACCTTTAGTCGCGGCTGCTTAAGAACCGCGACTAACGGCCCGTCCACGTGGGCGCCAGGCGGCCGTCGGGGCGGAGGACCTTTAGTCGCGGTTCTTCTGGCCAACCGCGACTAAAGGCCGCCACAGGTTTAGGGTTTTAGCCCCCCCCTAAACCTGTTTTCTGTTTAATTTGTATTGTTTTATTTCTTTTGTGCTTTATTTTAATTTTGAAGGAGTTTCATATATTCTCTCTCTCTCTCTCTCTCTCTCTCTCTCTCTCTCTGCTCTCTGCTCTCTCTCTCTCTCTCTCTGCTCTCTGCTCTCTCTCTCTCTCTGCTCTCTCTCTCTCTCTCTCTCTCTCGATCATCGCTCTGTAGAGCAGTTGAGGGCGGCGAGGCCGGCGGCCCGAGGATGGATTGGGGGGCGGCGTTGAGGGCGGCGAGGCCGGCCGCCGGCGTTGAGGGCAGCGAGGCGGCGCGGTGGGCGAGGGAGGCCGGCGGGCGGCGTACTAGGGCGAAAGGGGGCGACGGGCGCCGTACGTGGGCGAGAGGGGGCGGCGGGCGACGGCGGGCGGCGTCGAGGGCGCGGGCGACGGCGGGCGGCGTCGAGGGCGAGGTCGACGGCGGGCGGCGTCGAGGGCGAGGGCGGCAGGCCTTCGGCGCGGCAGAGAACGAGCAGAGAAATGGAGGCGACGGGTCGGGCGGTTGTATTTATAGCCCCCCCCCCTTTAGTCGCGGTTGGGGAGGCGACCCACGACTAAAGGGTAACCTTTAGTCGCGGTTGGGGAGGCGACCCGCGACTAAAGGACTTTTTTGGCGGGTTTTTCGTTCCCGCGCGCAACCACCTTTAGTCGCGGTTGGGCAGGCCAACCGCGACTAAAGGTATTTTCCAAATACTTTTTCTTTTTGAAAATCTTAAAAATACAAATAATATATCAAAAAATTCAGAAAAATATAACTAATTCAATTCAATATGTTAAAAACACAAATATTATATCAAAAAATTCAGAAAAAAAAACTAATTCAATTCAAAATTCTAAAAATACAAATAATATATCAAAAAATTAAGAAAAATAAAACTAATTCAATTCAAAATGTTAAAAATACAAATAATATATCAAAAAATTCAGAAAAATAAAACTAATTCAATTCAAAATTCTAAAAATACAAACCTACACCCACTTGTGAAGAGAATGGCTCCAAATGGCTAAGTGTTGGCTGCTGGATGGGTATATATAGGGGAGGGGCTTTAGTTGCGGTTGGCCTGGCAAACCGTGACTAAAGGTGCCCGAAGGCCTTTAGTCGCGGCAAACCGTGACAACTCCAACAGTATATACATACATACATATATACACTGTGAAAGTTGTCGTTTACATGTAAATAATGTGTAGCATATTTTTTTTCCGCATTTCCATAGGTACCTGGTGTTAGAAAGGAGAGAGGTTTGGTGGAATAGTTTGATGTATTGCTTGAGCCTCGTGGGCATATATATATATATATATATATATATATATATATATATGAATACAATGATCAACTTGGAGTATAAGACAAGGCGGGGCAAATCCTAGTCTATCTTATGTTTCCTAATGAATCAATATACTCAACACCCCCCGCAGTCACAACGGTAGCGACGCAGATGATGAGACTGGAGAAGAATCTAAAAGCAAGCTGACGGACACCCCCCATAGTCGTAACAGTCGATGCATCACGAAGTCGTGGCTGGAGTGAAAACCGACGAGATTGCTCAAGCAGGCGGTAGCCCTTTGTGCCGTTTGTCGATGTAGCCGAGAGCGTGGGTGGTGGAGCCGTGGTCGAGGTAGCCGTGCAAAGAATGCCGTGGTTGATGTCGAGTCGGGGTAGCCGGTGTTGAGGAAGTCGCCGTGGAGCGGCGGGCGCAAGGAGGCGCCGAGTTAGTCATGGGCGCAGTGGTGTCGAAGTAGTGGTGCGCCAGGGTAGATGATGTTGACGACGCGTCGCGCCGGGGTTGGCAACCCCGGGGACACATCATAGACGAAGGCACGCGTCGGTGTTACCAGCACCGGGCATGTGTAGATGGACGAAGACGAAGTTGACGAAGCACCGCACCAGGCTTGCCAGGCCCGGGGACACATCATGGACGAAGGCACGCGGCGGTGTTGCCAACACCGGGCATGCGTAGACTGGGACCTGCACGAGCTGTACGCCATGTCGAAGAAGTCGGAGAGGCCAACAGAGAAGAACTCGACGACGGTTGCAGCGTCCATCGGTGCGGGGCCAATGTCACCAACGATGGTCGGAGTAGACGAAGTGGTCGGGATAGATGACGGCGACGCTGACGACGGGCTGGTGCTGGATGAAGACGAAGGAGGTGGACGGGCGGCTGTGGCTGCTACGGGGTAGTGGCGGCGGTGGCCAAAGAAAAGCAGCGGCGGCGGCCTGACGGCGGCGGCGTCGGTTTGATTAGGAGCGCGGCGGCAGTGCTCAAAGTAGGCGGAAATCCCTGACAACGTGACGAAGACCGGCGCGGACGGTGGCATTCCCGTGCCAAGGGAGACGGCGCGGCGCATACCACGGGAGGTCGACGCGCGGTGACGGCGGAGTGGATCGCGGGCCGCGGCGCTATAGCCCGAAGGGGCGACGCAGCGGCGACAAGAGGGTCGGGGTAACGGCGGGAAGACCACGGGGCGGCGGCGGGGACCGCAGGCCGCGACGCTGCGTCCCGAAGGGGCGACGCAGCGGTGGATCACGAGTCGGTGCAGCCGTGGGGACGGCCTCGGGGCGGCGGCGGGGACCGCATATCGCGACACTATGGCCCGAAGGGGCGTCGCAGCGGCGACGCACGGGCCAATGCAGCCGCGAGGAGAACCACGAGGCAGCGGCGCTGCGGCCCGACGGGGCGACGCAGCGGCAGCCCAATGCTCGATCGTTGGAGAGGCGTGCTGAACTCGGGGACGATCTTCACGGGACCTGCGGAGGCGCGCGTAACCGACGGGCCAGGTCGGTCGCGCAACGTAGATGAGGTGGATCGCCGCGGCGAGCGGGTGATCAAACCGATCGCGCGCGAGGTCGGGCACGCCGCTCGGTGGAGACCTGGTGGTGGCGGAGTCCGAGATGAAGCCGACGACGACGGAGCGTCGTGCGGACGAGCTTGTCAGCACCGGCACCCAGGCTGCCAAAGCAACGCCGGCGCCGGGGCAGCGAGGCCCGAGCGACCAACGGAGCAGCGGCACCCGAGTTGAGGCAGCCGACAAGCCTGACGCAGCCGTCCCGACGCAGCCGAGGACGAGGCCGGCGAGGTAGACCGCCGGGCCGCCGTGCAGACGCAGCGAAGGCGGGTGATGTGGATCAATGGGCGGGCCGCCGCACGAGCAACGACTATGATTGGCCGTCGCATGGCGCGTGGTCGCAGGATCGGGGCGATGCATGTGTCCCGGTGAGAGCAGGGCGGCGACGGCCGGCGCAGGGCGACGGGCGGACCGATGCGGGGACGACGGCTGGCCCTGACGGGCCGCATCGGCGCGCATGGCCGCCGGTTCGGAGGAGAGGCCGACGGTTCGCGCCGGGGTCGGAGGAGAGGCGCTCGGGGTCGACGGCGGCAGTGGGCGACGCAAACCGATCAAGAATAGATCAGAAAACCAAAAAGAAACCGCGCGATCAAGATGACCGGCGGGAGAGAGAAAACCCCGGAGCAAGGCTCGGGGAAAAGACTCTCTAGGGCAGCCGGTCAACATGACTGGCGGACGAGCCCTAGGTACGGGCGGCACGGCCCCCGGCGGCGGTCATGGAGGCCGACCGCCCCGGGGGCGGCGCGCAGGTGCGGAAGCGGCGGCGGCTAGGGTTTAGGATCGACTTGCGATAGATACCATGTTAGAAGGGAGAGAGGTTTGGTGGAATAGTTTGATGTATTGCTTGAGCCTCGTGGGCATATATATAAGAGTACAATGATCAACTTGGAGTATAAGACAAGGCAGGACAAATCCTAATCTATCTTATGTTTCCTAATAAATCAATATACTCAACACCTGGCAACTTCTTCTTGTTTGTTGCTCCTTACATGCACACACATTTACCAAAGTCAATCTTGTCTTAGAATAATTCATATCAAGTTGTTTTTACAATCACTTTAATCACTATAATTTTGTTCATATTGATAAAAGGTGGAGGGAACACACATCAATATCTGGCTATACTGTTTTGAGAAAGAGCGTAACCTTTTTTTCTGGAAAGGAACGTGACCAAGTTTACTTTCATTTAACCTAAAAAATTGTGACTTTTTGTTAATCATTTGTCAATATTTGTATGAATGAGATATATGCATCATACAATATTTAAGGGAAGGATACCCACATACTACGGATCCCATTTTACGTGCTTTACCAATTTCCTGAGCACCCAGGCTTGATAATTATTATTATTATTTTGATCAAAGCGTGGTTACAGAGAAAGGTGGGACGGACGAGCAGAGCACCAAGCTACAACATTTTCAGAGAGGGAGGGCACACAGCTAGGAATCGGCATGTGTTCTACGACTTTCAGGGAGCCTACCACGCCACAGAACGGCGTCTTCACGACAGCACACGAGCAGCCTCCCCGCTGATGGTTGTTGCCGTTGAAAAACAACCGAGTTCCGGTGCTTCCAAAGTTGCCAGCAGCACAACATGGAGAACTCCACCTCCGAGCTCACAGCCGAGGCCGCTTGAGCCGCAAGCACGCCCAGGTTGCACGCCGTGCCGCCGTCTGTGTCCATGCCCACCCTGCGCCAAAAGGCCACCGCGAACGGGCAGCCGAAGAGCAGGTGACCGGCGGTCTCGAGAGCGGCTGAACACAGGGGGCAACCAGCCTCGTCTGTCGAGACGATGTTCTTCCTGAGCAAGACATCGCAGGAGTGGATGCGTTTCTGAACCAGGAGCCAACAGAAGAATTTCACCCTTGAGGGGGCGTGTGACCCCCAGACCGTGTCCGCGTAGCCGGCGCTCACACCCCCGAAGTGCAGGAGCCCGTACACCGCCCTGGACGAAGAGCCCCCTTGGGGGCGTGCTTGTGACGCAGCCGGCACACGTCCGGGTCAGCTCCGCCCGTCGAGGCAGACATCAGGCCCGCCACCGCACTGAGCTTGCGGTCCTCCGCTCTGGTCAGCCGAGGGACCAGGAAGCTGGCAACGCCACGCTGACGCACCTGTCAGACGGTGACCTCCTCGTTCATGGTGTGAGAGAAGAACCGGCGGATTTCGGGTAGGGGGTCCCGAACTGTGCGTCTAAGGCTAATGGTAACAGGAGGCGGGGGACACAATATTTACCCAGGTTCGGGCCCTCTCTATGGAGGTAATACCCTGCTTCCTGCTTGATTGATCCTGATGATATGAGTATTGCAAGAGTTGATCTAGCACGAGATCGTAGAGGCTAACCCTAGAAGCTAGCCTATGATTATGATTGTTGTTGTCCTACGGACTAAACCCTCCGGTTTATATAGACACTGGAGGGGGCTAGGGTTACACAGAGTCGGTTACAGAGAAGGAAATCTACATATCTGAATTGCCAAGCTTGCCTTCAACGTAAAGGAGAGTCCCACCCGGACACGAGACGAAGTCTTCAATCTTGTATCTTCATAGTCCAACAGTCCGGCATAAGTACATAGTCCGGCTGTCCGAGGACCCCCTAATCTAGGACTGCCTCAGTAGCCCCTGAACCAGGCTTCAATGGTGATGAGTCCGACGCACAGACTGTCTTCGGCATTGCGAGGCGGGTTCCTTCTCCGAATACTCCAAAGAAGATCTTGAACACAAGGATCGTGTCCGGCTCTGCAAAACAAATTCCACATACCACAAGGATCGTGTCCGGCACAATATTCCACAAGTCTAATCTGCCGACAACTTTTTCATAGCGTGACATCACGCCGCGGCCAGATCATCATGTGAACCATTTTTCTCAACCTGCTACTGCACATCTTGCGAGGCGGTTTTATTGGCACATCTTGTCGAAGCATAGATCGTGTCCCCTTATCACGGGATTCTCATCAATACGGGTATGAGTAACCCAACCGCGCCATTAACGCGGCGCTTGGGAAATAAGCGAGTTTCCAGGACAAGTGGGGAGGCGCAGGATCCCTGCTGCCTTTATAAGGAGATAATGACTCCCTTTTTTCACCCACGCCTTCTTCTTCCTCTGCTTATCCATTCTCTCTCGCTCGAGCTCCAGCGCCCAAGCATTCGTCTTCTCCGCCCACAAAGGACCTCTAAAAATGTTCGGATCCGGAGCCGGAGGCAAGTGGATGGCCTCCACTGTCCGGGAGAAGGATGTCAAGAAACTTCGGGAGGCCGAGTACCTGTCCAAGAAGATTAGCCACCGCCTTCCGACGGCGGGACAGATTGTCCCTACTCCGGAGCGCCATGAGAGGGTTATATTCCTCCCTCACTTTGTCCGCAAGATAGGGTTTCCCCTCCACCCATTTGTTCGCGGCATTATGTATTACTACGAGATTGATTTCTAAGATCTATCCCCCAATTCCTTCCTCAACATCTCGACATTCATCGTCGTGTGCGAGGCCTTCCTCCGCATCTCTCCACACTTTGGATTACGGTTGAAGATCTTCGATGTGAAGCCCAAGGTGGTGAGTGGCGAGCACGCGGAGTGTAGAGGAGCCATGGTGAGCAAGATGCCCAACGTTACATGGCCATCAGGCACATTTAATGATTTTGTCAAAGGATGGCAACAACAGTGGTTCTATGTCACTGAGCCACGTGGCACAAAATGGGCCGCAGCTCCCGAATTTCGATCCGGAGCTCCACTGCGGCTTACGTCCTGGCCCAAAAAGGGCCTAAATTGGTCTTCGCCCAACGAGTTTTTGGTGCTCCAGACGCGCGTCAATGGTATGGAAAACAAGAATATCAAACTTGTCAACGTAGTCCAGGTGATGTTAGTTCACCGGATTCTCCCTTGTCAACACAGGGCCTGCAATTTATGGGAATTCGACCCGGCCAAGGACCAGACCCTGCTAGAGTCTTTGGATCATCGCACAAAGACATCTGGAAGGTGCTCTTTAAGTCCGGAAAATCGTGGCCAGCTTCGGCCGAGGACCGCGGGTACCAACTGTCC
This sequence comes from Triticum aestivum, assembly GCF_018294505.1. Lineage (NCBI taxonomy): Eukaryota > Viridiplantae > Streptophyta > Magnoliopsida > Poales > Poaceae > Triticum > Triticum aestivum. Next base: position 822,971,136 of record NC_057801.1, on the reverse strand, counting down.
CGAACCGCGAGTCCGGTAAGTCATCGTATGTTGGCAAGTCATACGTCTTATTTGCGTAATCCAAGGGAGATGCTTAATGTATTTTTCCACAATTCTCCCAGGTCTGGACGAAGAAGGCGGGGCAGATCTACTGCTCGGCCCCACTGCCAGAAGAACCATCCGTCCCGCTTCTGACGAAGATGCTGGTCCCGGCGCCTTATAAGGAGCCGAAGAAGAAAGCCGAGAAAGAGGCCAAAGAGACCAGGGGTGGCCTTCATTGCCGAGGCACTTCGGACACAATATCCGAAGACTCTGATGCCCGCTCTTCCTCCAAGGAGGATGAGGAAGAGGAGGAAAACCAATCCCCCCCCCCCGCGAGGGGAAGAAAGAAAAGGACGACCTCCACACACTTGGAGGCTGAGTCGCCCAAGAAGGGTAAGACTCCCCTTCCGGAGGAATCCGCCACTGCCGCCGACAGCAGCCCGGAGTGGGATCCCAGGGTCCAGCCCCTGGTGAAATCATAAGTATATGAAGCCCGGACATGTTCATGTATCCAGACTCACTATCGTGCAGCGTTTAACGCTTGCGTTGGTTTTCCTTGAAGAGGAAAGGGTGATGCAACAATAGTAGCGTAAGTATTTCCCTCAGTTTTTGAGAACCAAGGTATCAATCCAGTAGGAGGCTCCTCAAAAGTCCCACGCACCTACACAAACAAACCAAGAACTCGCAACCAACGCAATAAAGGGGTTGTCAATCCCTTCAGGGCCACTTGCGAAAGTGAGATCTGATAGAGATAGTATGATAATATAAATATATTTTTGGTATTTTATATTTTAGATGCAAAAAGTAAAGATGCAAATAAAAGTAGAAAGCAAATATGATAAGAGATAGACCCGGGGGCCATAGGTTTCACTAGAGGCTTCTATCAAGATAGCATAAGTATTACGGTGGGTGAACAAATTACTGTCGAGCAATTGATAGAAAAGCGAATAATTATGAGATTATCTAGGCATGATCATGTATATAGGCATCACGTCCGCAACAAGTAGGCCGACTCCTGCCTGCATCTACTACTATTACTCCACACATCGACCGACTCCTTCCTGCATCTAGAGTATTAAGTTCATAAGAACAGACTAACGCCTTAAGCAAGATGACATGATGTAGAGGGATAAACTCATGCAATATGATATAAACCCCATCTTTTTATCCTCGATGGCAACAATACAATACGTGCCTTGCAACCCTTTCTGTCACTGGGTAAGGACACCGCAAGATTGAACCCAAAGCTAAGCACTTCTCCCATGGCAAGAAAGATCAATCTATTAGGCCAAACCAAACTGATAATTCGAAGAGACTTGCAAAGATAACTCAATCATACATAAAAGAATTCAGAGGAGATTCAAATATTACACATAGATAAACTTGATCATAAAGCCACAATTCATCGGATCTCGACAAACACACCGCAAAAAGAGATTACATCGAATAGATCTCCACAAGAGAGGGGGAGAACATTGTATTGAGATCCAAAAAGAGAGAAGAATCCATCTAGCTAATAACTATGGACCCGAATGTCTGTGGTAAACTACTCACAACTCATTGGAAGGGCTATGGTGTTGATGTAGAAGCCATCCGTGGTGGATTCCCCCTCCGGCAGAACGCCGGCGACGGCTCCAAGATGGGATCTCACGGATACAGAAGGTTACGGCGGTGGAAATTGTGTTTCGGGTGCTCCCTGGATGTTTTCGGGGTACGTAGGCTTATAAAGGAGGAAGAAGTACGTCGGTGGCTGTCCGAGGGGCCCACGAGACAGGGGGTGCGCCCTATAGGGGGGCGCCCTCCTATCTCGTGGAGGCCTCGGCTGCTTCTTGACTTGCACTCCAAGTCCTCTGGATCACGTTCGTTCCAAAAATCACGCTCCCGAAGGTTTCATTCCGTTTGGACTCCGTTTGATATTCCTTTTCTTCGAAATACTGAAATAGGCAAAAAAAAAAAGCAATACGGGCTGTGCCTCCGGTTAGTAGGTTAGTCCCAAAAATGATATAAATGTGTAAAATAAAGCCCATAAACATCCAAAAGGGGTAATATAATAGCATGGAACAATCAAAAATTATAGATACGTTGGAGACGTATCAAGCATCCCCAAACTTAATTCCTTCTCGTCCTCGAGTAGGTAAATGATAAAAACAGAATTTTTGATGTGAAATGCTACGTAGCATAATTCTCAATGTAATTTTATTTATTGTGGCATGAATGTTCAGGTCCAAATGATACAAAATAAAAGTTCATATTAACATGAAAATAGTGATACTCCAAGCATACTAATCAAAGTAATCATGTCTTCTCAAAATAACATGGTCAAAGAAAGTTATCCCTACAAAATCATATTGTCTGACTGTTGCTCTATCTTCATCACACAAATTATTTAATCATGCACAATCCCGATGACAAGCCAAGTAATTGTTTCATACTTTAATAATCTCAAACTCTTTCAACTTTCACGCAATACATGAGCGTGAGCCATGGACATAGCACTATATGTGGAATAGAATGGTGGTTGTGGAGAAGACAAAAAGGAGAAGATAGTCTCACATCAACTAGGCGTATGAACGGGCTATAGAGATGCCCATTAATAGATATCAATGTGAGTGAGTAGGGATTGCCATGCAACGGATGCACTAGAGCTATAAATATATGAAAGCTCAACAAAAGAAACTAAGTGGGTGTGCATCCAACTTGCTTGCTCACGAAGACCTAGGGCACTTTTGAGGAAGCCCATCATTGGAATATACAAGCCAAGTTCTATAATGAAAAATTCCCACTAGTATATGAAAGTGACAACATATGAGACTCTCTATCATGAAGCACAAGTGTGGAAAAGAGATAGTAGCATTGTCCCTTCTCTCTTTTTCTCTCATTTTATTTTTTTTCTTTCTTTTTTTCTTTGGCCTTCTTTTTTTGTTCTTTTTGGCCTTTCTCCTTTTTTTTCTCCTTTTTTTCTTCTTTTTTCTTTTTGTAAAGTCCGAAGTCTCATCCCGATTTGTGGGGGAATCATAGTCTTCATCATCCTTTCCTTACTAGGACAATGCTCTAATAATGAAGATCATCACACTTTTATGGATTTACAACTCAAGAATTACAACTCAAAGCTAGAACAAGATATGACTCTATATGAATGCCTCTGGCGGTGTACCGGGATATGCAATGAATCAAGAGCGACATGTATGAAAATTATGAAGGTGGCCTTGCCACAAATACAATGTCAACTACATGATCATGCAAAGAGCAATATGACAAAAGTAATCTGTGTCATATGAATGGAACGGTGGAAAGTTGCATGGCAATATATCTCGGAATGGCTATGAAAATGCCATAGTAGGTAGGTATGGTGGCTGTTTTGAGGAAAGTATATGGTGGGTGTATGGTACCGGCAAAAGTTGCGCGGTGCAAGAGAGGCTAGCAATGATGGAAAGGTGAAGTGCGTATAATCCATGGACTCAACATTAGTCAAAAGAACTCATATACTTATTGCAAAAATCTAGAAGTCATCAAAAACCAAAGCACTACGTGCATGCTCCTAGGGAGATAGATTGGTACGAAAAGACCATCGCTCGTCCCCGACCGCCAATCATAAGGAAGACAATCAATAAATAAAATTGTGCTCCAACTTCATCACAAAGCGGTTCACCATACGTGCATGCTACGGGAATCACAACCCTCAACACAAATATTTTTCATAATCACCTCAACTAGCATGACTCTAATATCATTATCTCCATATCTCAAAACAATTATCAAGCATCATATTGATCATAGCATCCAATTCTTTTTCTATGATAGTTTTTATTATACCCAACTTGGATGCTCATCATTCTAGGACCAACTTTGTAACCGTAGCAAATACCATGCTGTTCTAAAAGACTCTCAAAAAGATATAAGTGAAGCATGAGAGACTAGCAATTTCTTCAAAATTAAGACACCATCGTGCTCTAAAAAATATAAGTGAAGCACTAGAGCAAAAACTATCAAGCTCAAAAGATATAAGTGAAGCACATAGAGTATTCTAGCAAATTTTAATCAAATAGGATTCTCCCAAAAAGGTGTGTACAGCAAGGATGATTGTGGTAAACTAAAAAGAAAAGACTAATATAATACACAACGCTCCAAGCAAAACACATATCATGTGGCGAATAAAAATATAGCTCCAAATAAAGTTACCAATGAACGAAGACGAAAGAGGGGATGCCTTCCCGGGGCATCCCCAAGATTAGGATTTTGGCTATCTTTGAATATCTTGGGGTGCCATGGGCATCCCCAAGCTTAGGCTCTTGCCACTCCTTATTCCATAGTTCATAAAAGCTTTACCCAAAACTTGAAAACTTCACAGCATAAAACTCAACAGGAAATCTTATAAGCTCCGTTAGTGAAAGAAAACAAAACCACCACATAAGGTACTGTGAACTCATTCTTTATTTATTTTGGTATTAAACCTACTGGTATTCCAACTTCTCTATGGTTTATAAACTATTTTACTAGCCATAGATACATCAAAATAAGCAAACAACACACGAAAAACAGAATCTGTCAAAAACAGAACAGTATGTAGCAATCTGTAACTAACGCAAACTTCTGAAACTCTAAAAATCCTACCAAAATAGGATGTACTGGAAAATTTGTTTATTGATCAGAAGCAAAAAGAATCAATGCAAAAACACGTTTTTGTGATTTATTGAATTTTTTCTCGTGAGCGCAAAGTTTCTATTTTTCAGCAGAATCAAATCAACTATCATCATAGTTTATCCTACAGGTTCTACTTGGCACAAACACTAATTAAAAGATAAAAACACATCTAAACAGAAAGTATATGCAAAATTTATTGAATAACAGCAAGGAAAAAAATATTGGGTTGTCTCCCAACAAGCGCTTATCTTTAAAGCCTTTTTAGCTAGGCATTGATAATTTTAATGATGCTCACATGAAAGACAAGAATTGAAGCACAAAGAGAGCATCATAAAACACGTGATAAAAAACATCTAAGTCTAACATACTTACTATGCATAGGAATTTTATAAGCAAACAAATTATCATAGCAAGCAAAAACTAGCATATGCAAGGAAGAAGAAAGAGACGATAGCAATCTCAACATGACGAGAGGTAATTTAATAAGATAAAAATTTCTTTGACCATATTTTCCTCTCTCATAATAATTACATGTAGGATCATAGGCAAATTCAACAAAATAGCTATCACAAAACATATTCTCAACATGATCCACATGCATGCAAAGTTGACACTCTTCCAAGATAGTGGGATTAACATTAACTAAAGTCATGACCTTTCCAAACCCACTTTTATCAAAAATATCATAAGATTGAACATACTCCAAATATGTGGGATCTAAAGTTGACACTCTTCCAAACCCACTTTCAATATTATTGCAAACACTATTATCAATCTCATATTCATCATGGGGCTTAAATAAATTTTCAAGGTTATAAGAAGAATCACCCCAATCATGATCATTGAAACAAGTAGTAGACATAGCAAAACTAGCATCCCCAAGCTTAGGGTTTTGCATATTATTAGCACAATTGACATCAAGAGAATTTATAGGAAAATCATTGCAATCATGCTTTTTATTCAAGGAGTTATCGTGAATCTCTTCATAAATTTCTTCATCATAATTTTCAGATTCACAAATTTTGAGCAAAGCTTCATAAAGATAATCTAGTGCACAAAACTCACTAGCAATTGGTTCATCATAATTGGATCTCTTAAAAAGATTAGCAAGAGTATGAGGATCCATAGATCTTAGGTTCTCTGTTTAGTAATAAATAAGCATCTATTCCAACCAAACCAGCAAACGAAAGGGCAAGCAAAAGAGAGAAGAGATTGGGAAAGAGAGGGCAAATAAAACAGCAAGAGTGAAGTGGGGGAGAGGAAAACAGGAGGCAAATGGCAAATAATGTAAATGCGAGGGAGATAGGTTTGTGATGGGTACTTGGTATGTCTTGACTTGAGCGAAGACCTCCCCGGCAACGGCGCCAGAAATCCTTCTTTCTACGTCTTGAGCTTGCATTGGTTTTCCTTGAAGAGGAAAGGGTGATGCAGCAATAGTAGCGTAAGTATTTCCCTCAGTTTTTGAGAACCAAGGTATCAATCCAGTAGGAGGCTCCTCAAAAGTCCCACGCACCTACACAAACAAACCAAGAACTCGCAACCAACGCAATAAAGGGGTTGTCAATCCCTTCAGGGCCACTTGGTAAAGTGAGATCTGATAGAGATAGTATGATAAGATAAATATATTTTTGGTATTTTATATTTTAGATGCAAAAAGTAAAGATGAAAATAAAAGTAGATTGAAAGCAAATATGATAAGAGATAGACCCGGGGGCCATAGGTTTCACTAGAGGCTTCTCTCAAGATAGCATAAGTATTACGGTGGGTGAACAAATTACTGTCGAGCAATTGATAGAAAAGCGAATAATTATGAGATTATCTAGGCATGATAATGTATATAGGCATCACGTCCGCAACAAGTAGACCGACTCCTGCCTGCATCTCCTACTATTACTCCACACATCGACCGACTCCTGCCTGCATCTAGAGTATTAAGTTCATAAGAACAAAGTAACGCCTTAAGTAAGATGACATGATGTAGAGGGATAAACTCATGCAATATGATATAAACCCCATCTTTTTATCCTCGATGCCAACAATACAATACGTGCCTTGCAACCCTTTCTGTCACTGGGTAAGGACACCACAAGATTGAACACAAAGATAAGCACTTCTCCCATGGCAAGAAAGATCAATCTAGTAGGCCAAACCAAACTGATAATTCGAAGAGACTTGCAAAGATAACTCAATCATACATAAAAGAATTCAGAGGAGATTCAAATATTACACATAGATAAACTTGATCATAAACCCACAATTCATTGGATCTCGACAAACACACCGCAAAAAGAGATTACATCGAATAGATCTCCACAAGAGAGGGGAGAACATTGTATTGGGATCCAAAAAGAGAGAAGAAGCCATCTAGCTAATAACTATGGACCCGAAGGTCTGTGGTAAACTACTCACAACTCATCGGAAGGGCTATGGTGTTGATGTAGAAGCCCTCCGTGATGGATTCCCCATCCGACAGAACACCGGCGACGGCTCCAAGATGGGATCTCGCGGATACAGAAGGTTACGGCGGTGGAAATTGTGTTTCGGGTGCTCCCTGGATGTTTTCGGGGTACGTAGGCTTATATAGGAGGAAGAAGTACGTCGGTGGCCACCCAAGGGCCCCACGAGACAGGGGGTAAAGCCCTATGGGGGGCGCCCTCCTATCTCGTGGAGGCCTCGACTGCTTCCTGACTTGCACTCCAAGTCCTCTGGATCACGTTCATTCCAAAAATCACGCTCCCGAAGGTTTCATTCCGTTTGGACTCCGTTTGATATTCCTTTTCTTCGAAATACTGAAATAGGCAAAAAAAACAACAATACAGGCTGGGCCTCCATTTAGTAGGTTAGTCCCAAAAATGATATAAATGTGTAAAATAAAACCCATAAAAATCCAAAAGGGGTAATATAATAGCATGAAACAATCAAAAATTATAGATACGTTGGAGACGTATCAGGTATCATCCCAAAGGGACCCAAGCCAAGGAGGGGGTGGAAAGACCATCGAGATGACAGCGGAGGGTCAAACCTCGGTGGCCGAACACACGGGGGAGAAGACTCCCATGGACACCGACGGCGGGGATTATCTTGAATTCGGCCCCAGCCAGACACAGTCCCGGAGACCAACACGACTCCGGAATCAGGCAGGCAACCTCCCTTGACAGAAGGGGGTGCGCCTGTTCCACTGGCAACCTCAGCCCAACCAGAGGTGCCGGATTCATTATCAGCAGCGCTGAAAAGCGCCTCCATCGTTGAAGAACACTGTGCCCTTATGGGTACGGTGATTGAGAAGATTCAGTCCGCTGAAAGCGAGCTGAATGAAGTCTGCATCAGCCTTATAATGGGCTCATAGGTATGTTGTGAGGTTTCAAAGAGTGTTACAGTATAGATAGTAGCCCCTGATACACTGTTTGGTGTTCAGAAGAAAAAACCGGACATAGGGTCGAATATATGTTCGCAGGAGACTTACTTTGTGACACCTCTCCCTCTTTTGTTTTTTATAAGCAGGCGTCTGTAGTGTCTGGTGCCTCTCATACTGCAGAAGTCTCTGGACTAAAACAGAGTCTGGAGCGGGCCGAAGAAGAACTCGGCCAAGTGAAGAAGCAGTTGGAGGATAACCAAGGTATGCAAAAAACCTTGTTCGCATTCAGCGCGAATGAACAATTGAGTATGACAAAAAATTTCATGATGTGCTCTAGGAGCGACGATCGAAGTCGAAGCTCTTAAGAAGGCGGTGGCCGAGGCCGAGAAGAAGGCAGCCACAGAGCAGGCTCTTCGTGAAAAGCATGAGGCCAGGGTTATTGAAGCTGAGCAAGAGCTCCAAGAGGCCGTGAAGAAATGCGAGACCTTGGAGCAGAGTTTAACAAAGAAAGAATTCGAAATCACCAAGGCTCGTCAAGCCGCACGCGATGCCCGGGGGGAAGCCCAAGGCGCCCTGCAGGAAATCCAGGAGACGATAAAGATCGCGACGGGTAAGGCTTTTTCTGTGCAAAGCAAGTATTTGAAGGGAGAAAACCATGTTACTAATTCGGATTTCTCCAGGGGTATTTGCGGAGCTGCCATGCAGCGTATCTGATGCCGCACAATTTTATCGAGACAAAGAAAGGATCACTGCGGAGAAGCTTTTCTGGTCACAGTATCTGGCGCCAGAGTATCCAGTGCCCTTTGCCGATCAACTGAAGCAGCTGATCGAACTCCACGAGGCGGCCGAACTAGCCATGAAGGATTTAATTATCCGGCTATGGCCTGCCGAGCCGATTCCCAGCAGCTACTTCGGGCTTGTGAAGCGGCTTGTGAGTGCCTTCCCTTGACTTGAAGTCATCAAGCGATCGGTCTGTATGGAGGGTGCGTGAATGGCCTTCGCCCGTGCGAAGGTGCACTGGGCGAAGATGGATGCTGAAAAGCTGATGACCGAAGGACCGCCGGAGGAGAAGGAGCACCGCAAGCCCGAGTTATATTATGATAGTGTCCTGAAAGGATCCCGCCTTGTGGCGGAGCAATGCGCCAAGGACATTATATTCCCATGAATACATTCATGTTGTCCTATGTAATGTTTTAAACAAGGTTATTTATACTATATAGTGACTGTTATTTGCAAGCTTTACCTCCTGTGCGGCCGTTTTATATATTAATCCTGAGAGTTAGCCAGTCGTCGGCTTCTGCCCCCATGTAGGAAGTACAGGGGTGTTCGGGATAAACCTGGACACTCTTTACCCCAGTTTTGGGTCCTTGAAAGAGGTGTCTAGCGCAACGAACCAGGCAATCGGACTATACGGCTTTATCACCCTCACTTAGCGATAGGACTTTGACAAAAGGAAGGTAGGCGCAGCCCCTGGTGTTCGGAAGACCGCACTAGGGGCTCTATAAGCACCCGATCGGCAGAAAAAGCCGATCCATCGCACACTACATTAGTAATCGCATAATGCGGAAGAAATCCTTAAAGATTTTGTAACCTATCGAACAGCTGACCAGCTCTCGCTGTATCATGACAGTCAGTTTTCAGCTTTCTCTACTGAGGCGCTTGTCCGGAAGAACCGGGACACAATCGCAGTAGTTTTCCCTTTACTACCCTAGCCGATATAGCGGAACATAGGATAGCAAGCACAGGAGCTGGGCAACCCAACTATTGACCTAAGACATGATTCGGAGCTGATGCATATAATGCTATAAGTTCGGGGTGCCGAACGACCGTGAATGTATTCAGACTTTATTGCCGTATTATGGGTACCACGAGGCCCCTGTCATATTAAGGCGTGCCGTAGTGTACGGGTGCCAATTGACAAAAAAATATCAATAAGAAAGAACAGCAAGTAAGTGTCATATAAAGCCACATGTTGTAATTGAATGATACGTCGAGGCATACGTGTACAAGTAGTGCGAAATGTGGCACCGCGTTGAATTGAGCGAACACGGTTCGTCCGAGCAGTGCATGATAGCTGCTGCGAAAGGGGACGATATCAAAGACTAACTCTTCGCTACGGTAATTATCCGGGGGTCCGAAGACTACCTCCAGAGTGATGGAGCCTGTACAGCGGGCCTCTACGCCTGGTATAGCACCTTTAAAGGCGTTTTTGGTGGGTTTGATCTTTGAAGGATCTATTCCCATCTTGCGCGCCGTATCCTGATAAAGCAGGTTCAGACTGCTGCCTTCGTCCATGAGGACTCGTGTGAGGCGGAATCCGTCGATAGAATCTAGGGCTATGTATGATGTAATCCTCCCCTGAGGATAGGATCGGAGGGACGTGGTCCAAACATATGCGTGTGCTACCTCTTGAGCACTGCGTTGGATTTCCCCGAAGAGGAGAGGATGATGCAGCAAAGTAGCGTAAGTATTTCCCTCGGTTTTTGAGAACCAAGGTATCAATCCAGTAGGAGGCCACGCACAAGTCCCTCGTACCTACACAAAACGATAGCAACTCGCAACCAACGCTTAGGGGTTGTCAATCCCTTCATGGTCACTTACGAGAGTGAGATCTGATAGAGATAATATTTTTGGTATTTTTGATAGATAGATGCAAAGTAAAAAGTAAAAGGCAAAGTAAAAACAAAGCACGTAAATAAAGTGATATAGATTGATATGATGAGAATAGACCCGGGGGCCATAGGTTTCACTAGTGGCTTCTCTCAAGAGCATAAGTATTCTACGGTGGGTGAACAAATTACTGTTGAGTAATTGACAGAACTGAGCATAGTTATGAGTATATCTAGGCAATGATCATGTATATAGGCATCACGTCCGAGACAAGTAGATCGAAACGATTCTGCATCTACTACTATTACTCCACTCATCGACCGCTATCCAGCATGCATCTAGAGTATTAAGTAAAAATAGAGTAATGCCATAAGCAAGATGACATGATGTAGAGGGATAAATTCATGCAATATGATAAAAACCCCATCTTGTTATCCTCGATGGCAACAATACAATACGTGCCTTGCTGCCCCTTCTGTCACTGGGTAAGGACACCGCAAGATTGAACCCAAAGCTAAGCACTTCTCCCATTGCAAGAACTACCAATCTAGTTGGACAAACCAAAAAGGATAATTTGAAGAGACTTGCAAAGATAACTCAATCATACATAAAATAATTCAGAGAAGAATCAAATATTTTCCATAGATAATACTGGATCATAAACCAACAATTCACCGGTCTCAACAAACACACCGCAAAAAGAAGATTACATCGAATAGATCTCCACGAGAGAGGGGGAGAACATTGTATTGAGATCCAAAAAGAGATAAGAAGCCATCTAGCTACTAGCTATGGACCCGAAGGTCTGAAGTAAACTACTCACACTTCATCGGAGGGGCTATGGTGATGATGTAGAAGCCCTCCGTGGTGGATGCCCCCTCCGGTGGAGCTCCGGAACAGGCCCCAAGATGGGATCTCGTGGATACAGAAGGTTGCGGCGGTGGAATTAGGTTTTTGGCGGAGGAAGGAGTACGTCGGTGGAGCTCCGAGGGGCCCACGAGGTAGGGGGCACGCCCAGGGGGGCCCTCCACCCTCGTGACCTCCTCGGGCACTGCTTGGAGTAGGGTCCAAGTCTCCTGGATCACGTTCGGTTGGAAAATCACGATCCCGAAGGTTTCATTCCGTTTGGACTCCATTTGATATTCTGTTTCTTTGTAATACTGAAAAAGGCGAAAAACAGTAATTCTGGGATGGGCCTCCGGTTAGTAGGTTAGTCCCAAAAGTAATATAAAAGTGGAAAATACAGCCCAATATAGTCCAAAACAGTAGATAAAGTAGCATGGAGCAATCAAAAATTATAGATACGTTGGAGACGTATCAGCGTGTTTCCGCCACGAACGAGAAGAGAGGAATGAGCACCTCCCACTCGGGGGGTGAATAAAACCCGTTCTAGCATGCTACGGACCGGCTACAGCTATTTGTTTGTCAAGGTAAACCTGGCACCGGTCCGAGCTCCTTCCCGTAGCGCAGTGGCCGCAATGGCGTTATCAAACAGGGACACCCTAGTCGAGTCAATATTAGCGTTATTCTTGTCCGCCCCCGAGCGGATCAAGTTGAAATCGCCCCCAACAATCACCAGCGTGTTGGCAGCCCGTTTGGCCCCCACCAAATTTGTTAGTTCAAGAAGGAAATCAGCCGATCGGGAGTGATCCGCTAGTCCATAAACGCAAACGATGACCCACGACTATCTAGATACCCGGTGTTTAATGGTAGCAGCAAGAAAATACACACCACACTCCCAATTCATTACATCACACACTTCACGGTTACAACCCATCAAAATACCGCCTGAGTGACCAATAGAGGGTCCCCAGTGACAATCAAAGCCCTGCAAGGGATCGTAAGCGAGGAGCTCTCTAAAAGAAGTCCATTTTAATCGTTTCCTGGAGCTCTACGTCCATCCGTTCTTTGGCAATGTACTCCTTGAGTTGAGTACGACGGCCTCCGTGGCCACAACCCCGGATGTTCCAGAACATGTAACAAATTATATAATTCTATTACGGAGGCGAACTCCCCTGGAGGTCACCGCTTTCGCCACTCTCTTCCTCGCCGGAACCCAGCTGGAAGAAGAAAGAGCAGAAGCATCCCTTGCTTCCGTCCCCTCATCGGGCTCAAGATCAGTACTAGCCTCTACTGGTACGATGGCCAGCTCGTTCCTCTCCGTGCAACGAGCAGCCGCCGCAGCAAGCGCGGCTTGCACCTCTTCCCGCGCTCGCACCAAAGAGATAATATTGCCGTGTGTTGCATTGATCGCCACTCCACTATTGTCTAAGATACTAGCGAGGTGTTTGTCCTCGAAAGCATTCAGAATTCTAAAGGAGGGCAAGGGATTACCTGAGGTCTCCAGGTTCTTATTTGCGAGGCGGAGCTTGGCGCTCTCCATGGAGGACATCTCCCCCAGCATGGCCTTGGCCCGAACATTGGGCGCCCTCTACACCACCGGAGCCACCTTGGAGTGCCTGGCCTTGCTGCCCACACCAGTCAACACCAACGCCGCCCCCAACTCTCCACCAAGCGTCGACACCACCATCGCAGCCGTGGGCGTCAGCTGCTTATTCGACGGCTTCCTCCCTGCCGTCTTCTTGGGCTGACGGCCGGAGCCGCTGGAACCACGACGGGTAGACACGGGCGTCATCTCGCAGCCCTCATTCAGTACACATCCCGAGTCCATCCCCGTAGCCACCAGAGGAGAAGTAGGCAGGTGTGCGGCAGAAGAGGGGGCCCCCACCTCCCCATGCAGCCCAGTGAGCTCCGGGATCGGAGCCGCAATGTTGGAACCATACTCACCAAAGGTCATCTCAAGGGAACGGGCCAAAGGTGGCACACTCAACGCCGTGTCCTGGGTCGCCACCCCTATGGCCCCAGCATCGGCTGACAGAGCACCCAGCTTGTCCCAGGTTTCAGTGTTAATGGACGTGTCTTGGATGATGTCCTCTAGTTCCTCCCTCAGGTCTTGCATCTTTGTGTCCAGGTCCGCAGTCACGCCAGAAGCCCCGTCGCCCCCCAGCTTCAACTAGCCCCGAGCGTCACCGCTAGGCATGGAGTTGCCCATGGGCCACGAGCCCCCGTCCATGTCAAAATCATGGGGCGGGAGCTTGTCCGAGGGGTAGGCCCCGTACACAGTCGTCTCGACCCCACGCTTGGGTAACTGCTCGCGCTCGACCTTGACATGATACCCTTCATGGTTGAACCAAACTTCCACCACCCCGTTGAGCTTCTCCAGGGCCTTGCACGCCAGCTTCATCCTCACAGGCCCCAACCTGGTGAGGGAGAGCTCGTCGACCACAATCGGCCGACCGAGCATCCAGAACCCTTCTTTGATGCGCTCCTCCCGCCTGTGCTTCTTGGGGATGCAGTAGAGCCGGACCCAAGTCTCGGGCATGGCCATTGGTTGTTCCTCCTCATGTAGCATGTCCCGCACGCGAGTAGTGATGTCATGGATGGACAGAAAAAGCTTGCCACTGACTTGGCCATGTGAAGAAGATCAATATAAGGGAACACCACCATGAAGTCGTCGTCTCCAACTTGAGTAACTTGCCAGTCCCAATCCCCTGTCACCATGTGTTGCAGTTCTTGTTTGAGAATGCGGAGGTTGAGCTTCCCTGGCTCCATGGAAAGGATGACCGCGTTCACGATCCGGGCATCCACAGGAGCGTCTGCCTCAGCCTCTTCGTAAAACTGGAGATAGAAGAAGCCTTCACCCGAAATGGCACTGCCCATAATCTGCAGTTGATGTTCGTGGCCGCGCGACGTGCAGTGAGCAGACGCATGTCCCTCTTCCTTACATAGAACACAAAGCGGCTTGAACTTGCAATTGGATTGGAAGTGTCCCAAGCGCCCACACTTGAAACATTCCACTTGTGGGGCCTCTTCCATCGGGATGGGCTCCTCCACCGTGCCCTTGGATGAGGATGGCAACGCCATCGCCGGTGGCTTCGTGAAAGCCCGGGGCTTCCTGGCCAGCGGGTCACCGTGGCCCCCGACACAGTTCAGGTGCTCCATGGGCTTCCGCTCAAGCTCCCTGCGCCGTTGGCCGGCCTTCTTCTTCCTTTTGCGCTCCTGCTGCTAGATCCACCAAGGGGAGCAGGACCCCAATCCCCCTCACGCCCTTCCTGATCTTGGGATGCGTCTCGCTCCTCCCGAGCGTCGCGGCCGCCCGTACGCTCGCACATCGACCACTTCACCTTGTCGCGCAGCTCACGCTCCCTCCGCTGATCCGCCTCGTGGTCGATCTCCATCGGCCGCTTGTCCGCACACCGGTCACCCATCACGACCATCGCAAACGACTTGAGGAGAGGAGGGGAAGGGGAGAGATCTGGATGGTGCGGGCATAGTGAGCAAAGCGCCGCACCTCTCTAGTGGATCAGCCATATATAGCCGGAGACAGGCTGTGGGGCAGGCCGAGGCGGAGTGGGCCTACAAGGCCCAGTCTCCATCGGGCCGCGAGCCATGCAGGATGCTGAACCGCCGAAACCAGATGTTATGGGCCCCTGGACCAACCCAAGCCAGGCCCATTCCCCATCGATCCCAGCCCACCCGAGTCAACCCTAGGCACCAGGGCGAGGGCCGACGCGTCCCGACCGTGCCCCGCCGGCGCCGGCGCCGCAGAGGGACGGGAAGCAGGAAGGCAAGGCCAGTCAGCCACCAGTAGCGCTGCGCCACCCGGAGACACCAAGCCCGCCACCGCCTTGGCACAAATCGGCCTCGCTGCACCAGACGCAGCACCCCAGCTCGAGTCCGCTGATGCATAGGTTTCCAGATGCGGGAGGCCGTGGCCCTCAAACGACGGCCGCCTAGTGCGAAACGGTGGTCCCGACTAGTCCGCAGGCCGCGCCCCTCCGCCGACCGACGGGCCGTCTGGCACCACCGGCCAACACACCTCATCCTCCACCTCCGCGTCGTTTGCCTACAAGTCGTCCTCTGCCAACGACCAGAAGCAGTTGCACCGAGCCCAGCTCCCATCGCCGTCGCCGCTTCAAGGCTCGTCGGCCCGCGCATCGGGGAGGCACCCGAGCCTCACCGTACCAGCGTCCAATCCTCCGGTGACAGGGCACCAGGAGCTCGTTCCGCATCTCCCACGCAGTCGCCCGCACGCTCGCCTAATAGTTCGCTCATTTCGAAATCGTATGGCCAAGTACCTTTTACTAGCTTCAATATATCTTTTGTTAGAGCAGAAGCCAATATGGCTGTAGGCTGCTCATCTCTGTGCTCAACAGGCTAGTGAGGTTCGTCGGAGATGCCTTGGGATCAACCATGTTCCAAACTTCCTCTGTGATTGTATTACCCATGAAAGTATTGCCATTGAGTAATCAATAAGGCTTCTGAATTGCAAAAAAACATCGCCTATGGCTTGTTCAGCGAGTTCAACTTCCGACTCGCTGAAGGGCCGAGCGAGATGGGCCGGCGCACGCGCACGGCAGTCCACAAGCTCCTTCTTCTTCTTCTTTTATTTTTCCTTTTTTCTGTTTTCATTTTTTGCTTTACATAATTTTTCATATTTTAATATATATATATGTATATATTTATTTATTTATTTCAAAAAACACTCTATAAAAAAGATTTGACAAATGTTGAACAAATATTTCAAAATTATTAATCAAGCATTCCAGAAAATGTTGAATGTGTATAAAAAATTGTTGATCATTTATCAAAAAATATGATTTTTTTATATGTATATAAAAATTTTATTCAAGCATTTTGAAAACAAAAGTTGAACAAGTAATTGAAAAGTGATAATAAAGCATTTGGGAAAAATGAAATGTGTATATAATTTTTTGAGCATTTACTAAAACAAATATGAATTTTCTTGTATATAAATATGTTAATCAAGCATATGAAAAAAATGTTGAATAAGTATCTGAAAAATGTTAATGAAGCAATTGGAAAATGGTAAATGGTTAGCCTCAGTCATAGGTTCTATAAAGTATGCTATGCTATGTACCAGACCTATTGTATACCTTGCTCTGAATTTGGCAAGGGAGTACAATAGTGATCTAGGAGTAGATCACTGGACATTGGTCAAGAATATCCTTAGTGAGGACTAAGAAAATATTTCTCGATTATGGAGGTGATAAAAGAGCCCGTCGTAAAGAGTTACATCGGTGCAAGCTTTTACACCGATCCAGATGACTCTAAGTCTCAATCTGGATACATATTGAAAGTGGGAGCAATTAGCTAGAGTAGCTCCGTGCAGAGCATTGTAGACATAGAATATTTGCAAAATACATACGACTCTGAATGTGACAGACCCGTTGACTAAGCTTCTCTCACGAGCAAAACATGATCACACCTTAGTACTCTTTGGGTGTTAATCACATAGCGATGTGAACTAGATTATTGACTCTAGTAAACCCTTTGGGTGTTGGTCACATGACGATGTGAACTATGGGTGTTAATCATATACAGATATGAATATTGGTGTTAAATCACATGGCGATGTGAACTAGATTATTGACTCTAGTGCAAGTGGGAGACTGAAGGAAATATGCCCTAGAGGCAATAATAAAGTTATTATTTATTTCCTTATTTCATGATAAATGTTTATTATTCATGCTAGAATTGTATTAACCGGAAACATAATACATGTGTGAATACATAGACAAACATAGTGTCACTAGTATACCTCTACTTGACTAGCTTGTTGATCAAAGATGGTTGTGTTTCCTAGCCATCGACATGAATTGTCATTTGATTAACGGGATCACATCATTAGAAGAATAATGTGATTGACTTGACCCATTCTGTTAGCTTAGCACTTGATCGTTCAGTATGTTGCTATTGCTTTCTTCATGACTTATACATGTTCCTATGACTATGAGATTATGCAACTCCCGTTTATCGAAGGAACACTTTGTGTGCTACCAAACGTCACAACGTAACTGGGTGATTATAAAGGATCTCTACAGGTGTCTCTGAAGGTACATGTTGAGTTGGCGTATTTCAAGATTAGGATTTTTCACTTTGATTATCGGAGAGGTATCTCTGGGTCCTCTCGGTAATGCACATCACTATAAGCCTTGCAAGCAATGTGGCTAATGAGTTAGTTGCGGGATGAGGCATTACGTAACGAGTAAAGAGACTTGCCGGTAACGAGATTGAACTAGGTATTGAGATACCGACGATCGAATCTCGGGCAAGTAACATACCGATGACAAAGGGAACAACGTATATTGTTATGCGGTTTGACCGATAAAGATCTTCGTAGAATATGTAGGAGCCAATATGAGCATCCAGGTTCCGCTATTGGTTATTGACCAGAAACGTGTCTCGGTCATGTCTACATAGTTCTCGAACCCATAGGGTCCGCACACTTAAGGTTTCGATGACAGTTATATTATGAGTTTATGAGTTTTGATGTACCGAAGGTTTCTCGGAGTCCCGGATGTGATCACGGACATGACGAGGAGTCTCGAAATGGTCGAGACATGAAGATTGATATATTGGAAGCCTATATTTGGATGTCGGGAGTGTTTCGGGTGAAATCGGGATTTTACCGGAGTACCAGGGGGTTACCGGAACCCCCCCCCCCCCCCGGGGGGGGGGGGCTTAATGGGCCTACATGGGCCTTAGTGGAAATAGAGGGTAGCAAGGGGAGTGTGGGGCGCGCTCCCCAAGGCCCAAACCGAATTGGTTTAGGGCAAGGGGGCCGGGCCCCCTCTTTCCTTCTCCTCCTCCCCCTTTCCTTCCCCCTCAATTACTCCTACTAGGAAATAGGAGGAGTCCTACTCCTAGTGGGAGTAGGACTCCCCCTTGGCGCGCCTCTCCCTGGCCGGCCGCCTCCTCCCCTTGCTCCTTTATATACGGGGGCAGGGGGCACCCCATAGACAACAACAATTGATCTCTTGATCTCTTAGCCGTGTGCGGTGCCCCCCTCCACCATAGTCCTCCTCGATAATATTGTAGCGGTGCTTAGGTGAAGCCCTGCGACGGTAGAACATCAAGATCGTCACCACGCTGTCGTGCTGACGAAGCTCTCCCTTGATACTCGGCTAGATCTTGCGTGTGCATAGGAATTTTTTTGAAATTACTATTTTCCCCATCAGCTTCATGGCTAAAGGCCCTAAGGTATCACACCCCGAGTATGTTGATTTCAATAGTGATGAAGATGATTTGCTTGTTGACAATACTAGTGATGAATATTATGATGAAATTGCTATTAATCATGCTAATCAAGATGAAACGAATAACAATGATACGAAGGAGATTGAGCATATAACTAAAGAACTAAGCACTGTTAAGTTAGCTCATGAAGTTACTTTAGAGGATCATCGGGAGCTTTTAAAACTCATGAGAAGCTACGCTTTGAAAAGCTCAATTTAGAGAAAGAGCATGGGTTCTTAAAAGCAATCAATGATGATCTTTGAAAGAAAAGTTCTTCTTACATTGCCAAATGTTTACTCTTGTCTACTTACATGCCACAAGTAAAATCTAGCAACAAGAGCAAGAAATATTCTTCTTCTAGTAGTAACAATAACCATGCTAAATCCAATATTGTTGCTTCTAGTAGTTCTCTTGATTCCACTAATGATTCTCTTAGCCAAGTTACACTTGAGCAAGAAAATAGCTTATTGAAGGGAATTATAGAGAAAGGTGTTTACAAGAGCCTTGTCGGAAATAAGCAATTTGAGGAAATTGTACGCAAGCAAGGAAGGCATCGAAAGAATCAAGGTGTTGATTTTGAACGAAAGTTCAATGCCAATGGAGTTGAGTGGGAAGAAGATCAATACCCTAAGACAAAGTTTGTTCCTCAACAAGAGAAGTATGACCCTACTTCTTTCAAGGAAACACACGCTCAAGATGATCTTCCATCAAAAGACCACAAGCTAAAAGGCAAGGACAAGCTTCAAGAGTATATTGATGCATTTGAAGAAGCTCCTAAGGCCTTGGTCAAGTGGGTTCCCAAGACTACATCAAGTTCTACTTCATCAAGTACAACTACAACTCCAAGGATTCCCATCAAGTTGATGTGGATCCCAAAGAAGAAGAACTAGAGAGATCTTGAGGGTGACTCGACCAACATACTTCACTCATATTCATTTTGGCAAGGACAAGTGCAATCAACTTCCATATATTGCACTAGTTCAAGGAGTCACAAACCCTCTTGTTGGTAAGTCAAGGGACAAGGTAACCAAATGCTTCCATGGACATCAACATATGTGTACATCACTCTATGTCTATGGATACTCTTGTTTGTTCCTTGTGGGACTAACCCATGTAGGTATTGAAAATGCAACTCACTCCAATGGATTGCTCCAAATGGTCTACATCAACATTGAGCATCCACATCTTCAACATCTACATGAAGTCATCATCGACAAAACCCAAGGTTAGTTCATCCCTCTAAGGGGGGATATCACATCTAGGGGGAGCTTTGCTCTAAGAATTGAGCTAAAGCAACTCTAATGGTGTGAACACAACAATGCTTTATGTAAAAGTGATAACCCCACTTGTGCTTAAATGATGAGTATGACCTATGATCAAATGTTCTCATTTGACTCCTAAGTCAATATACTCATATATATAGATGACCTAGTCATCGCCAATTGCTTGATAGATGCTCGAGTGTTTGTGCATGCTTTGCCACATATTTCATTTGCTATATTATTGTGTGAGCATGTTGGTTGCATAATTTTCTCCATTCGAGGACATCCATTTGTTGATTTGATTGTTTGGTTTTTATTTTTGCCAAATGGATGGACAAGAATGCCTAAGTACTCCCTCTAGCTATCTATGCTTTTCTCTTCTCAAACTCTATTCACTAGTCATAAACCCGTGCAGCTGCACGGCCTAGCAATTATAGGGACATATATTTATTAATTAAAATTTCTTAAGATATAAATTGTAGATAAAATACCACTGGACGGATGCTAAGTAATTCCAACAATGGTAAGACATAAAAAAACACATGTATTATAAGGTTAATTATTTGATCTAGTGCATCCATTTTCCTATTGCAAACCACCATCATTTAGCTGATGGAAGCCTTCATCTCATAGTAGCAAAATACACCTTAATGTGAACTTAGGGCCACCAGCTAAAGAATGGAGGGTTATCGGGGGAAAAAAGTAAGGAACGGAGAGAGAGTATGAAATTTCATCCATATGGCAAGATACACATCTTCCTGGGCTATTTGATAACATAACTCGACAAAAGTTGAGAGAAGCATATGTAACGCCCCAGATCCGATGCGCCAGGTGTCTGCCAGTTATTCCCCGTCATTGCCATGTCATTTGCTTGCGTGTTGCATTTTATCATGTCATCATGTACATTTCATTTTGCAGACGTGTTCGTCTCATGCATCCGAGCATTTTCCCCGTTGTCCGTTTTGCAATCCGGCACTCCTATGTCCTCCGGCGTCCCCCTTTTGTCTCTTGTTGTGAGTGGGTGTTAAACTTTCTCGGAATGTCCCGAGGCTTGCCAAGTGGCCTTGGTATACCACCGGTAGACCGCCTATCAAGTTTCGTGCCATTTGGAGTTCGTTTGGTACTCCAACGGTTAACCGGGTAACCGTAAAGCCTCTTTTGTGTGCAGCCCAACACCCCTTCCAAACTGGCCCAAAACCCATCTAACTCCCCTCCATG
The DNA here is from genome assembly GCF_018294505.1 of Triticum aestivum. Taxonomy (NCBI): domain Eukaryota; kingdom Viridiplantae; phylum Streptophyta; class Magnoliopsida; order Poales; family Poaceae; genus Triticum; species Triticum aestivum. Next base: position 822,949,929 of record NC_057801.1, on the reverse strand, counting down.
CTATCGGTCGTTCGATCACGATCGCGTGGCCGAAAACCGCTCCTCATTTGGACTCTCCTAGCTCCCTCTACCTATAAAACTAGCCCCTCCTCCGAAATTCGCGAATGAAAAACCTAGCCCCTTCTTCCTCCGCGCGCCGGACACGTCCGCCCAGCGCCGGACGCGTCCTCCGCCGTCACTCCAGCCAACGGGCGTCCGCCACGTGGCTCGCCCGGCCGCCCCGCGCCGCAGGCCCACCGGGCCCGCCTCCGGCCCCCGCGGCCCGTCCGCGCCCCGCCGCCGCGGCCCCGCGCCGGCGCCCCGCTCCGGCCGCCACCCCGCCTCCTCCTCCGCCGCCCGCCGCTGCTCCTCCGAGCGCCGCCGCCGGCCTCGCCCTGCTCTCGTCCGCGCCGTTCGCCGCCGCCGTTCCACCACCACCGCGCCGCACTCCGGCGAGCTCTGCCCCGCCGCCGCGGCTCGCCTCCCGCCGGCGTCGCCTTCGTCCGCCGCTCGCCGCCTCCTCCCCGGCCCAGTCGGCGCCGCCCCGCTGCCTCCTCTGGCCGGAGCCGCGCCAACCCGGGCGAGCTTCCCGCGCCTCCTCGCCGGCCCGGCCTCGCCCCGCGCCGCCGGCGACCTCCTCCGCCTCCCCGCGCCGAGATCCGGCCTGGATCCACCCTTCTCCGGCCATCCCCACCAACTCCGGCAATCTCCCCGGCGGTCCTCGAAATCCGCGCAATCCCGAGGTTGACCCCGAAACGCCTAAGTCCCCGATTCTGCATATAATCATGCCATGTTCATCATGCTGTATCTCTGCATCCGTAGATCCGTTTCATGCGTGTAATATGTCAAATTGTTCGCCTCAACGAGTACTTCATTTCATTCCATTGCATCATTTTCATTTGAGCTCATCTTCGCGCCCAAAATGCTGTTGCAAGAGTGCATGTTGCTGTTAATCTGCTGAAAATGTTATAACTTGCTCATTTGTCATTTTTGCCATGATTTATGTGTGCATCCTATGAGGTTGATGTCTACATGTATGTTGATCTATGCTATGCCATCTTTCCAGGGGTGCTAACCATGTATTTTTGTGAGTTGTGTAGTGAGTGCATTGAGCTTGTTAAGTAGGGCACTTGCTGTTGCTGTTTTGCTAGACGGATTCTGTAATTTTGTGATGCCATGTTAACATGTTGCTACTAATCATTCTATGCATAATCTCGAGATGTTCCATAAACATGTTTTGATCTACATGTCATGCTCTATCCATTCATGCCCTTGGTTGCTATCATAGCCTGCTGTAGATTGTTCATATCTTGCTCCAAAGTTGCTAAATGATGTTGTTGTCAGCATGTTTACATTAAGTTCAGTTGTTTCCATGTGTTTTCCTAGTGATCCATGCACCCTATGACCTTGCTATTGCCATGCTTAGCTTCATAAACATGCCATGCCATGTATTGCTCTGTGGTGAGTGGTTCAAGCTCACCAACATGCCTACTTATTGTTGTTCCTGCCATGTATGAATCTGTAATATAACTTGCCATGTTTACATGGGTGCCATCTTATTTTCCGTGCCATTTTGGCTTATGGCCAGTAAGGGACTTTTGTTCTATGAAATTAGTAGATTCATGCCATGCCTTTGTTTGCCATGATATGTTCCTGTAACATGTTGTTTGATAGCTCTAAACATTGCAACCTGATGTTATTTCTGCAAAGTCTGAAACTGTTATTATTTGCAGTCTTCCCATGTCCTTTTGAGCATGTTCTAGTGGTTTCTGGAGATAGCTCAGTGTTCATGTTTTGTTGTGCTTTACCTGTACTTCATGCCCATGCCTTCTATTATTATGTTGGGGTGCTGTAGCATATTGTTTTGATGCTTGTAATATGCCTTGTTGCTGTTTTGGACAGATTGTTGCTATGACTTGTATAGAGTGTATGTGTTTCACCGTTGCTCCGTTTTGAGTGTGCTCTACATGAAACTTGCTTGTTTTTGCATGTAGTTCCATATTATCATGTTGCATCCTTGTTTTGGTGTGTTTGCTTTATGTTTGTTTGCATTTTGCATCAATGCCATGTTTAACTCGTTTTGCTCATATCTTCTAGGCCGTAGCTCCAAATCTAATGAACTTTATATGTAACTTGACTAGAATTTCGTGTAGATCATCTTGGTGCATCTTAACTTGCTGTTTAACAACTTGAACATAAGGTTTATTCAGATCTGTACCAATTTCGAAATATGCATATGAGGACTTACCGGAATTGTTATATGTTGTTCCCGGCCTCATTTAAACTTGCCTTGATGTGTTGTTCTTGTTTGCATCATCTCTTGCCATGAGTAGCTTCATGTAGCTTTGTCATGCATCATGCTTGTTGTGCATCATGTCTTGTCCATGTGTGGTGTGTTTACCATGTTGTGTGCTTCTTCTCGATAGTTCCCGTTTCGTTGCGATCGTGAGGATGCGTTCGTCTACGTGTGGTTCGTCTTCGTGGCTTCATCTTCTTCATGGACTCGTTCTTCTTCCTTGCGGGATTTCAGGCAAGATGACCGCTACCCTGGATCTCACTACTATCATTGCTATGCTAGTTGCTTCGTTCTATCGCTATGCTGCGTTACCTATCTGTTGCTCATCAAGCCTCCCAAATTGCCATGAACCTCTAACCTTTGACACCCTTCCTAGCAAACCGTTGTTTGGCTATGTTACCGCTTTTTATCAGCCCCTCTTATAGCGTTGCTAGTTGCAGGTGAATTTGAAATTTCTCCATGGTGGACAGGATTTTGGTTGGGATATCACAATATCTCTTATATTATTAATGCATCTATATACTTGGTAAAGGGTGGAAGGCTCGGCCTTATGCCTGGTGTTTTGTTCCACTCTTGCCGCCCTAGTTTCCGTCATACCGGTGTTATGTTCCCAGATTGTGCGTTCCTAACGCGGTCGGGTGATTTATGGGACCCCCCTGACAGTTCGCTTTGAATAAAACTTGTCCAGCAAGGCCCAACCTTGGTTTTACCATTTGCCTCACCACCACCTACCTTTTCCCTTGGGAGTAATTAACCCAAGGGTCATCTTTATTTTAGCCCCCCCCCCCGGGCCAGTACTTGTCTAAGTGTTGGTCCGAAACAAGCAACCTGCGGGGCCACCTCGGGGCAACTCAAGGACTGGTTTTACTCGTAGCTTGACTTATCCGGTGTTGCCCTGAGAACGAGATATGTGCAGCTCCTATCGGGATTGTCGGCGCATCGGGCGGCTTTGCTGGTCTTGTTTTACCATTGTCGAAATGTCTTGTAAACCGGGATTCCGAGACTGATCGGGTCTTCCTGGGAGAAGGTCTATTCCTTTGTTGATCGCGAGAGCTTGTCATGGGCTAAGTTGGGACACCCCTGCAGGGTATAAACTTTCGAGAGCCGTGCCCGCGGTTATGTGGCAGATGGGAATTTGTTAATGTCCGGTTGTAGATAACTTGACACCTGATCCAAATTAAAACTCATCAACCGAGTGTGTAGCCGTGATGGTCTCTTCTCGGCGGAGTCCGGGAAGTGAACACGGTTTCTGGGTTATGTTTGACGTAAGTAGGTGTTCAGGATCACCTCTTGATCATTGCTAGCTTCACAACCGTTCCTTTGCTTCTCTTCTCGCTCTCATTTGCGTATGTTAGCCACCATACTTGCTTAGTCGCTGCTGCAACCTCACCACTTTACCCCTTCCTTTCCCATTAAGCTTTGCTAGTCTTGATACCCATGGTAATGGGATTGCTGAGTCCTTGTGGCTCACAGATTACTACAACAACAGTTGCAGGTACAGGTTATCCGATGATCATGAAGCGAGAGCGATGTTTACTTGTTTTGGAGTTCTTCTTCTGCTTCTTCTTCGATCAGGGGATAGGTTCCAGGTCGGCAGCCTGGGCTAGCAGGGTGGATGTCGTTTGAGCTTCTGTTTGTGTTTCATCCGTAGTCGGATGTTGCTCTTATGTATTTGATGTTGTATTCGTGTGGCATTGTATGCCTTTTGTATGTATCCCCATCTATTATGTAATGTTGATGTAATGATATCCACCTTGCAAAAGCGTTCCAATATGCGGGTCTATCCTTGGTGGGACCGTCGAGTTCCTTTTGGATAGGGTCGCATATTGGACGTGACAAGTTGGTATCAGAGCCTCGACCGACCCTAGGAGCCCCCTTGATTGATCGTGTAGTTTGGCCGTTGTTGAGTCTAGAAGAAAACTGTTTTCGGAGTCTAGTTATATCAGAGAGTAGGAATTCTTTTTACTCCTCAGCCCTTTCGTCGCTCTGGTGAGGAATCTTGACGTAGTTGTTTTGAATTACTCCTCTTCCCCTTCAAAATTTTCTTTAGGTTCACGCAGTTGGTTTTTCGATGATTGTTCCTCAGCTCTTTTCATCCGGTGCATTTCTCGTCAAGTCGACTCGAACCTCTTTGTTTTTTGCCAAGTTCAATCCTCAGTTGTTTTTTTTTCTTCCCACCCACCCTCCCTTTTTCTTCTCGGAGCCCGAGTCCGTAATCGAGTATGCTTTCTACTCGTGTGATGTATGTGCTTTCTTTCCTCAATGATTTCAACCGGTGTTTTATCTTCAAGATATTCGTTGGTTTCCCCTTCCAAGTTGCCTTTGTTTTCCCGCCCTCCCACCCTCTTCTTCACGGAGCCTGAGTCTTTTTCGAGCATCTATTTCATTCGTGCGGAACCCCTTCAGTCTTTCGTCAATTATTTCAACCGGTGAATTCTCGTCTCGTTCGTCATTCTTCATCCCGTTCTTTTCCGGTGGATTCAATTCAAGTTTTTCGGGTTGATCACATTCTTTTCCTTTTGTAAAGTGTTCTCCTTGCTCGTTCGCCTCTCGCCAGTTTATCCTTCCGGAGTGTTCAAGACATCTCAGGAGATTCGTCTGTGTTCGAATTAATTCGAGGTTGTCACCTCATTCAAATATTTCAATTGTTCCGGTGCATCATCTATCTGTTCATCATCCCTTTCCAACGGTGTTTTCTTTTAGTGGGCCCTAACCCACAGGTCTTTTCCCAGGATCTTACCTGACTCTTCTAATTCCCCCGGAGTTATTCTCAATTCTTTTCAAGTGTGACGTAAGAATGGATCCCATCAGTCACATGCCTTCGCCAAGATCACTTTCAAATTCTTTTCATTGTTGGCTCAACCTCTTCGCTTTTCATTCTCCCGGAGTACCTCAATAATTTTGGTGGTGTTTCTCGTCATCATTTGAAGACCGAAGAAGAGTTTTCTCTAAATCTTGTCCGTTTTCTCGAAGATTCACGGTTCTAGTTTCTTGTTATCCTCTTTTAATTATTCCATTTGTCAGATATTCTTCCTTACCGATCCGGAGTATTTCAGGAGTTGATTTCTATTTATTTTCACCGGAGGCCATCATTCCAGTTATCGTTCTCTATTTTATCCCGGTGCTTAGTTCAAGTGTTCTTTAATCAGCTCATGATCTCTTTGTTCTTTTCCATCTAAATCCCCTCAAGCATATTTGTCTTCTAATTCTTCCCGGTGATTCAGTCCCTTTCGTCAGTCATTTTCGAATTCTTACGGTGGTTCGTTCAAGATTCTTTTCCTTGATTATCGTTTTTATTCATTCATTCTTTCTATCCTACCGGTGGTTCATGAAGACCTTCTCAAGTTTGCGATATGTCACTTCTCAATTTTTTTGCAAGAAGAATAAGTAGTATGCAAAAATCCATTGTTTGTCGTCAATTTAATTTGATGATGGATAAGCATACAATAAATCTTATTCTTATTTCATCCAAGTGATTAACCCCTTTCTTCGGAGTTTGTTCTTGATGAATAAATTCTACTCCCAAGTGTTTCATCTTTTCTTTTCTGGAGTTCAAATTTCCTCGGCCATCTCGTCGGAACCTCCATCTAATCATCGCAAGATTAATCTTATTCTTTCATCCTTCATTTCTATCTCGTCATTCTTTTGTTACCGGAGTTCTTCATGGTGGTTCTTCATGATTTATTTCACTCTCCAAGAGTTCATCAAGTATCATTCCATCCTCTCTAGTTCGTTCTAATCCTCCCATTTTTAGCCGGAGTGCTGCCTAAATCCTTTCAGTCTTATCCGTTTCTTTTCTCATTCTAACCACTCCGGTTAGAACGAGCGGTTTCATAGTCTATCCGATTTCGTGAGCTTTCGATTCTCATCATTCTCGTTGTTCCTCTCTTCTTCTCGAGTGCTCTCGATTCTTTGCTTTTTTCTTGAGTTCTTGCTTCACCTCATCCCTTTTCCCTTCCGTCTCGGTCCTAAGATCTCGGGACGAGATCTCTTGTTAGTGGAGGAGTGTTGTAACGCCCCGGATCCGATGCGCCAGGTGTCTGCCAGTTATTCGCCGTCATTTCCATGTCATTTGCTTGCGTGTTGCATTTTATCATGTCATCATGTACATTTCATTTTGCATACGTGTTCATCTCATGCATCCAAGCATTTTCCCCGTTGTCCGTTTTGCAATCCGGCACTCCTATGTCCTCCGGCGTCCCCCTTTTGTCTCTTATTGTGAGTGGGTGTTAAACTTTCTCGGAATGGCCCAAGGCTTGCCAAGTGGCCTTGGTATACCACCGGTAGACCGCCTGTCAAGTTTCGTGCCATTTGGAGTTCGTTTGGTACTCCAACGGTTAACCGGGTAACCGTAAAGCCTCTTTTGTGTGCAGCCCAACACCCCTTCCAAACTGGCCCAAAACCCATCTAACTCCCCTCCATGCTATCGGTCGTTCGATCACGATCGCGTGGCCGAAAACCGCTCCTCATTTGGACTCTCCTAGCTCCCTCTACCTATAAAACTAGCCCCTCCTCCGAAATTCGCGGATGAAAAACCTAGCCCCTTCTTCCTCCGCGCGCCGGACACGTCCGCCCGGCTCCGGACGCGTCCGACGCCGTCTCTCCAGCCAACGGGTGTCCGCCACGTGGCTCGCCCGGCCACCCCGCGCCGCCGGCCCACCGGGCCCGCCTCCGGCCCCCGCGGCCCGTCCGCGCCCCGCCGCCGCGGCCCCGCGCCGGCGCCCGCCGCCGCCTCGTCGCCGGCGCCCCGCTCCGGCCGCCGCCCAGCCTCCTCCTCCACCGCCCGCCGCTGCTCCTCCGAGCGCCGCCGCCGGCCTCGCCCTGCTCTCGTCCGCGCCGTCCGCCGTCGCCGTTCCGCCACCACCGCGCCGCACTTCGGCGAGCTCTGCCCCGCCGCAGCCCGCCGCCGCGGCTCGCCTCCCGCCGGCGTCGCCTTCCTCCGCCGCTCGCCACCTCCTCCTCGGCCCAGTCGGCGCCGTCCCGCTGCCTCCTCTGGCCGGAGCCGCGCCACCCCGGGCGATCTCCCCGCGCCTCTTCGCCGGCCCGGCCTCGCCCCGCACCGCCGGCGACCTCCTCCGCCTCCCCGCGCCGAGATCCGGCCCGGATCCACCCTTCTCCGGCGATCTCCCCGGCGGTCCTCGAAATCCACGCAATCCCGAGGTTGACCCCGAAACGCCTAAGTCCCCGATTCTGCATATAATCATGCCATGTTCATCATGCCGTATCTCTACAGCCGTAGATCCGTTTCGTGCGTGTAATATGTCAAATTGTTCGCCTCAACGAGTACTTCATTTCATCTTTTTCATTTGAGCTCATCTTGGTGCCCGAAATGCTGTTGGAAGAGTGCGTGTTGCTGTTAATCTGCTGAAACTGTTATAACTTGCTCATTTGTCATTTTTGCCATGATTTATGTGTGCATCCTATGAGGTTGCTGTCTACATGTATGTTGATATATGCTATGCCATCTTTCCAGGGGTGCTAACCATGTATTTTTGTGAGTTGTGTAGTGAGTGCATTGAGCTTGTTAAGTAGGGCACTTGCTGTTGCTGTTTTGCTAGACAGATTCTGTAATTTTGTGATGCCATGTTAACATGTTGCTACTAATCATTCTATGCATAATCTGGAGATGTTCTATAAACATGTTTTGATCTATATGTCATGCTCTATCCATTCATGCCCTTGGTTGCTATCATAGCCTGCTGTAGATTGTTCATATCTTGCTCCAAATTTGCTAAATGATGTTGCTGTCTGCCTGTTTACATTAAGTTCAGTTATTTCCATGTGTTTTCCTAGTGATCCATGCACCCTATGACCTTGCTATAGCCATGCTTAGCTTCATAAACATGTCTTCTTACTGTTGGTTGCCTTGCCATGCCATGTATTGCTCTGTGGTGAGTGGTTCAAGCTCACCAACATGCCTACTTATTGTTGTTCCTGCCATGTATGAATCTGTAATATAACTTGCCATGTTTACATGGGTGCCATCTTATTTTCCGTGCCATTTTGGCTTATGGCCAGTAAGGGACTTTTGTTCTATGAAATTAGTAGATTCATGCCATGCCTTTGTTTGCCATGATATGTTCCTGTAACATGTTGTTTGATAGCTCTAAACATTGCAACCTGATGTTATTTCTGCAAAGTCTGAAACTGTTATTATTTGCAGTCTTCCCATGTCCTTTTGAGCATGTTCTAGTGGTTTCTGGAGATAGCTCAGTGTTCATGTTTTGTTGTGCTTTACCTGTACTTCATGCCCATGCCTTCTGTTATTATGTTGGGGTGCTGTAGCATATTGTTTTGATGCTTGTAATATGCCTTGTTGCTGTTTTGGACAGATTGTTGCTATGACTTGTATAGAGTGTATGTGTTTCACCGTTGCTCCGTTTTGAGTGTGCTCTACATGAAACTTGCTTGTTTTTGCATGTAGTTCCATATTATCATGTTGCATCCTTGTTTTGGTGTGTTTGCTTTATGTTTGTTTGCATTTTGCATCAATGCCATGTTTAACTCGTTTTGCTCATATCTTCTAGGCCGTAGCTCCAAATCTAATGAACTTTATATGTAACTTGACTAGAATTTCGTGTAGATCATCTTGGTGCATCTTAACTTGCTGTTTAACAACTTGAACATAAGGTTTATTCAGATCTGTACCAATTTCGAAATATGCATATGAGGACTTACCGGATTTGTTATATGTTGTTCCCGGCCTCATTTAAACTTGCCTTGATGTGTTGTTCTTGTTTGCATCATCTCTTGCCATGAGTAGCTTCATGTAGCTTTGTCATGCATCATGCTTGTTGTGCATCATGTCTTGTCCATGTGTGGTGTGTTTACCATGTTGTGTGCTTCTTCTCGATAGTTCCCGTTTCGTTGCGATCGTGAGGATGCGTTCGTCTACGTGTGGTTCGTCTTCGTGGCTTCATCTTCTTCATGGACTCATTCTTCTTCCTTGCGGGATTTCAGGCAAGATGACCGCTACCCTGGATCTCACTACTATCATTGCTATGCTTGTTGCTTCGTTCTATCGCTATGCTGCGTTACCTATCTGTTGCTCATCAAGCCTCCCAAATTGCCATGAACCTCTAACCTTTGACACCCTTCCTAGCAAACCGTTGTTTGGCTATGTTACCGCTTTTGCTAGCGTTGCTAGTTGCAGGTGAAGTTGAAGATTTCTCCATGGTGGACAGGATTTTGGTTGGGATATCACAATATCTCTTATATTATTAATGCATCTATATACTTGGTAAAGGGTGGAAGGCTCAGCCTTATGCCTGATGTTTTGTTCCACTCTTGCCGCCCTAGTTTCCGTCATACCGGTGTTATGTTCCCGGATTGTGCGTTCCTAATGCGGTCGGGTGATTTATGGGACCCCCCTGACAGTTCGCTTTGAATAAAACTTGTCCAGCAAGGCCCAACCTTGGTTTTACCATTTGCCTCACCACCACCTACCTTTTCCCTTGGGAGTAATTAACCCAACAGTCATCTTTATTTTAGCGCCCCCCCCCCCGGGCCAGTGCTTGTCTAAGTGTTGGTCCGAAACAAGCAACCTGCGGGGCCACCTCGGGGCAACTCAAGGACTGGTTTTACTCGTAGCTTGACTTATCCGGTGTTGCCCTGAGAACGAGATATGTGCAGCTCCTATCGGGATTGTCGGCGCATCGGGCGGCTTTGCTGGTCTTGTTTTACCATTGTCGAAATGTCTTGTAAACCGGGATTCCGAGACTGATCGGGTCTTCCTGGGAGAAGGTCTATTCCTTTGTTGATCGCGAGAGCTTGTCATGGGCTAAGTTGGGACACCCCTGCAGGGTATAAACTTTCGAGAGCCGTGCCCGCGGTTATGTGGAAGATGGGAATTTGTTAATGTACGGTTGTAGATAACTTGACACCTGATCCAAATTAAAACGCATCAACCGAGTGTGTAGCCGTGATGGTCTCTTCTCGGCGGAGTCCGGGAAGTGAACACGGTTTCTGGGTTATGTTTGACGTAAGTAGGTGTTCAGGATCACCTCTTGATCATTGCTAGCTTCACGACCGTTCCTTTGCTTCTCTTCTCGCTCTCATTTGCGTATGTTAGCCACCATACTTGCTTAGTCGCTGCTGCAACCTCACCACTTTACCCCTTCCTTTCCCATTAAGCTTTGCTAGTCTTGATACCCATGGTAATGGGATTGCTGAGTCCTCGTGGCTCACAGATTACTACAACAAGAGTTGCAGGTACAGGTTATCCGATGATCATGACGCGAGAGCGATGTTTACTTGTTTTGGAGTTCTTCTTCTGCTTCTTCTTCGATCAGGGGATAGGTTCCAGGTCGGCAGCCTGGGCTAGCAGGGTGGATGTCGTTTGAGCTTCTGGTTGTGTTTCATCCGTAGTCGGATGTTGCTCTTATGTATTTGATGTTGTATTCGTGTGGCATTGTATGCCTTTTGTATGTATCCCCATCTATTATGTAATGTTGATGTAATGATATCCACCTTGCAAAAGCGTTCCAATATGCGGGTCTATCCTTGGTGGGATCTTCGAGTTCCTTTTGGATAGGGTCGCATATTGGGCGTGACAGCATATGCCACATAGGCTAGTTTTTTTTCAAAGATGATTGGTATAACAACTTTTAGCAATGTTACTTATTAGAAAAGGTAAACAATGTTCAAAAGAAAGTTCTAGTGGCTACACTTTACGTGGATATATGTTGCATTTAGTGTTGGATTTCATTATTGAAGGTTATATTACTTGTCGAGGTCGGTATATATATGAACGACACCCACAATGCGATTCATATCATTTACATATTTTCTATTTTTTTCTAAATGCATTGGGAAGTGATCCTTCCTTGGCATTCGAAAGACAAAAACAGTAGAGAATATCATAATACTTAATTGGTAATGTATCTATCTAGCATAAAATTGAACAATAGAGAATCTCATAATACTTGAAATGATTATTTTAACCCTCAAAATTTCAATTTTAATTGATGTGGTTGTGAAATATCCCTATTTCAAATACTCAAGAGTATGCCTTGCCAACCTTAGGACAAAAGGCAATGCTATTCTTCGGTTGATATTTATTAACAGTTTCGTGTTTATACATGAATCTTTAAGTGTGGTCATGCATGCATATTTTCTTACTTGTGTTACACTTAGGTTGTTAAATTAATAACTATGGTAGTTAAATTTTTTTAAGTGTGGTCATGCTTTTCATATAAATGTGTATTTTCATGAAAAATGTTCAGAATTTTGAAGTGATGATCACAATATTTTTAGAAACAACTAATTTTTTCAAAATTATGATTTTAACATTTTCTACTGCAACCGCGTAGGCTACTCCAGGCTAGCCATTGCACCACGAAACCTTCTATGGTAAAATGGCGCAGCTCCTGAGAAAAGTACTATTAGCCACAACAGGTCTAAAATATTTTCGAAAGTTCGAACAAAGTTTGTTTTCAAAACCTGAATCTTTTTCTAAACGCGGGCATATTCAAAATTGTGAATATTTATTAATAAAGTTGAACATTGTTTTGATCTGTGAACGAATTTTTGGAAAACAGCAAAGTTTTTCATAATTCTGTATAATTTTTTAAAATGTGAACATTTTTTAAATCTGCGCACAATTTTTGAAAATCAAGAACATTTTTATAGAATTCTGAACAAAAATTGAAAATGCGATTGTTTTTTGAAAAATTGAAAAAAAAATTGAAACTAGGTACAAAATTTGGAAAAGTGGACATTTTTTGGATTTGTGAACCATTTTTGACAAAAGGAAAAACAAAACATTTTTTTGGATCTGTGAACAATTTATGGGAAAGGGAACAAATAATTTTTATGCGAACATTTTAAATAAAATAAGAATGGTAACATTTTTAAAATTTGTGAACCAATTTTGAAAACGAGAACATTTTAAAAAGTGTATGATTTTTTTATAAATGGGAACTTTTTTTAAAATTTTGAACATTTTCTGTGAGTTTCAAACAAAATCTTCAGAAATCACGATTTATTTAGAAATTACAAGCATATTTTCAAATTAGCATATATTTTGCAAAATGTGAACATAATTTGAAATAGGATCAAAATTTTGAATTCTGAACAATATTTGAAATTTCCAAACATTTTTTGTAAAAAGTAAAATAAACTTCAAAAGGAAAAAAGGAAACGAAAAGGGAAAAGAAGAAAAAGGAAACACTAAAAAAGAGAAACTAAAATCAGGAGAGAAAACAAAGGCTCCAAACGGGAACGAACGAACTGGTCGAATGCGCCGGCCCAGTCGCTTAGCTGGTGCCCTTCCCTCTATGCGATACGCGACAATTTGCGGAAATCCCTATTTGACGCATTTTGCGTCAAACTGTCGCGGCGACGCACACCCTTCGGCCGTCTTTGGGCCGGCCCTTTTCCCTGTTTCCTGTTTCGAGCGACTCCATTGCCGCATGCCTATTTCCTCGTTCCCCTTTCTTCCTGCGACTGCCTTGTCTTGATTCCTTCTCTGCTTCCTCCTCTCGATTCCTCTTCCTTCCACTTGATTCTTCCCTGTGGTCTTCATTACTTCCTCCTTTGTGCGTCTCGTTCGCTAGGTGATCTGGTTTTTCATCTTCTCTCCCCTTCCTGCAACTATCTCGGATGGAAGTTAGGGTTAGCTGATTTTATTCTTTGTTGTTGGTAGCTGGAGTTTTGACAACCAAATTCTGAGGAATAGCACTTCAATTTTGTGATAATTGGTCTAGTTTCGTCAGATCCGGTGTTCCCCGTTTGGTTTTTATTCCAATTTACTAAGTTCCTCAACTGCATTCAGCTTTATTTTTCTGTTTGTGTTTGCAGGTTCATTTGAGATCTAACAGATCATGGTTGTTCTACAGGGCTGTAGATAAATCATTACAGCAAGTACTAGTCAACTGTTTTCTGTTCCGGTGCATGACTGTTTTTTTTCATAACCCTTTGTGTGGATATGTTTCAAGATATTTCGGATACGGCTATAGAAGTGAACAAGCATCTCCCTTCAATTATGTAAATGCTCTGAAATTTCCATGTATATACTTCTGCAGTGGCGACAGTTCTGGTGATACTGTTGTAGTTCTCTTCTAGGTTAGAATCAGAACTTGTACTAGACCTGTAATAGGATTAGACTTGTGTGGAACCGTTCTACTATTTAGCTCCATTGTTCTACAGCTTAGTTTTGGTGCTCACTAGATTTCTTTTCTACTATTTCTTTTATATTGTGCTACTGTTAGCAATGCTCTTGACCCCCACTCTTTGTCGGAGACGGCCACTCTATATATCGCCGGTGACCAACACCACTCAAGAGTCATGTTTCTCTGCTATGCATGAACTAGCTGCTACTGTAAACAAATCTGCTGAATCTCGCTTAGTTTTTCTGGTAAATGCTCATAGATACAGGAGGTGTTCTTCTCTTGAAAATGTTGAGTAACCTAGTATTCATTTCAACATTATTTCGTTTCCATGTAAATCATATCATTTTCTAGTTCATAAATAGTCATTACCACTTTTTAATGTGGTTATCTTCACAATACATTCTACTATGGTTTTGAATGTCCAGTTAATTAATTTGAAGCACCTCCTAGTTTGTTTGGCGGCTTAATTAGCATCTACCTCTCTAATCTGCAAGTTTTGTGATGTCAATTTAACTACTTGTTCACACTGTTTAGCTAACAGTAGCTACTTGCTTCCCTGGAAAAAAACACCAGCTAGTTGCTTGCTGATATGACTTTCCTCCACTATTTTTGTACTGGATTCTTCATAGACCTTGTTACATTTTTTGACACAAACTAATTCTGCGGTTACTGCAGTATTTTTCTGTTCAACTATTTTTGGAAATCATTCCTCAATCTCGGCAGATTGTTTTCAGAAAGGAAAGGAGTAGTCACAAGTAGTGATTACATTCATGTGTACTTCCATTTTTGTCTTATCAATGTATACGTCAGAAAGCATTCAGCTGTCTAGTTTCATATAACAGAATTTGTACCCTGTGTGCATGTGTCCTAAATGTTTGCATTTTCGTTTTTCTTGTTGTTTTCTTGTGTATCTCACACCATAATATTGCATCCGAAATAGAGAAGTTATCCTGAACCATATATTAAGGAAGTTCCTGTTTTGTTTGTTGTCTTGGTACCATATTCAAATCCAAGTTTCTAATAATTGAGCATGAATAGATTGTTGATTCAGCTTCTAATAATAATTTCGTCCAAAAATGAATTAAGCATGAATATAACTTTTTCAATCCAAGTTTTCATATTTTTCGAACAAAATTTAAATCCTAAAACCTTTTTTGAATGTCTCAAATAATTTTAAATTTCAAGAACATTTTTCTAAATATCAACACTTTTTCAAATCTTAGAACATAATTTCAATTCCAAGAACAATTTTTTAATATGAAGGGTAATTTTGAATTCAAAGAATAATTTTCTCAATCCTAGAACATTTTTTAAATTGTAGATCATTTGAATCAAAGAATATTTTCTCAAACTTAGAACATAATTTTTCTAAGAACATTATTTAAATTCGAAAAACATTTTTAGACGTCTTGAACATTTATCGAACCATAGAACATAATTTTGATTCCAAGAACAATTTTTGAATACCATGCACATTTTTGAATTCCAAGAAATATTTGTAAACCTCAGGATATATGATAAATTCCAAGAACATTTTTGAACCTTAGAACATTTATTTTAATCTTGGAACAAAATTTGCATCCTAGAACTATTTTTCAATCTTAGAACAAAAGTTGGATCCTAGAACCTGTTTTGAATGCATTGAAATATTTATGAATTCCAAAAAAAAATTAATGTCTTGACCATTTATCGAATCTTTTTTAAGGGAACATTTATCGGATCATAGAACATAACTTCAGTTCCAAGAACAATTTTTTAATACCATGAACACGTTTTGAATGCCAAGTACATTTTTTGAACCCTAGAATATTTTTTGAATCCTAGAATAGAATATGAATCCTAGAACAATTTTTTAACGTCTTGAACAAATTTTGAATTCCAAGAACATTTTTCAAATCCTAGAACAATTTTGAATCCGAAAACATCTTCTTGAATCATTGAACAATTTTGAATCCTAAAACAATTTTCGAATTTCTTCAACAATTTTTGAAGTCTAAGAACATTTTTGGAATCTTAGAGCAAACTTTGAATCCTAGAATCTTTTCACAATGCCTTGGATATTTTTCGAATCTTAGAACATAATTTCAATCCCAAGAAAAAAAATCTAAGAACATTTTTGGAATAAAAGAACCAATTTTGAATCAAAGAACATATTTTGGATGAACAAATTTTGATACCTAGAACTTTGTTTGAATTGACAAACTTATTCTGGAATGCCAAGAACATTATTTGAATCGAGGATCATTTATTTGACTTCCAATTTTAATCAAAGAACATTTTTTGGATTTCCAAGTACTTTATTTTTGTTGACGAACATTTTCTGAAATCCCAAGAACATTTATTTGAATTGAGTAACATGTTTTTTACTTCGAGAAACACTATTTCAGATAAAGATAATTTTTTGATTTCCAAGAACTTTATTTCAATTCATGAACATTTCTTCGAATGCCAAGAACTTTATTTGAATTGAGGAACATTTTTTGACTTCCAAGAACATTCTTTGAATTAAAGAGCATTTTTTTATTTCCAAGAACTTTATTTGAGTTGACGGACAATTTTTAAATCACAAGAACATTATTTGAATTGAGCAACATTTATTTGATTTCCGAGAACATTATTGAATGCTTACAGAAAGTTCACAATGCTCAGAAAGAATTTTATTTGAATTGGGAAACATTTATTTGATTTCCAAGAACATTATTGAATGCTTACAGAAAGTTCACAATGCTTACAAAAATAACATTATTGAAATCACAAGAACATTATTTGAATTGAGCTACAAAGTTCTTGGAATGGAGGGTTTCTCCAATGTAGGTACGTAAAAACTTGACAGGAGGCACTTACTTCTTGTGACATTCTCCCAAACATAACCAAAGAAGCTATACTAAAATAAAATAGCAATTATTTTAATATTGAAGGACGATCCACAAACTCTTCGCGAGAAATTTCTGTTTGAGATTGTCATTTGCAAGGACAATGAAATGCAGCTGTCATTGGTAACTTCATTGCTCTAGAGACATGTAAGTAATTCTAGTTCTTTCACTTGTTTTTTGCTGCTGTTCATTTCTCGACGGACATGTAAGAAATACTAGTTCTTACACTTTGTTTCATGTATTAAAGGGTGCAAATAATTTCCTGTAATCACATATCTTCGTCAGGGTTTCTCAATATTCATGTGACCCTTTCAAGGATAATCAATTTTGTACTTCATCAGTGCATGAGTTTAGGTAATTTCAAGATCTTCAGTCTTTTTACTAAATAATAGCGAATAGTGACCTGTTTTCACCTAAATAGATATTGTTTTATTAAAAAGGAACTACCAGTCTGTCTTATCAAGTTGAACATGTATTTTCACACATTTTTCTTAACAATATATCTAACCAAATCTATTTTTATAAGCAAGTAATTACGAGTGGTACTGTAAGCTAGGCATTTTTTTTCACGGAAATGAGAATGATCTTTCCCACCTAACCATCCTTTTCTTTTATTTTGCAGGTTTTCATCGCTAGTATTATTTTCAACTTCAAGCAAAACTCCACTGCCAAAAAGAATTTCAACTTAAAGAAAGAGTTCCATTGAAAAATGTTTCCTCTAGTTTTATCAATGAGAAATATGTTTTCATGTTGTTCCCTGTACTTAGTCACTGCAAATTTTGTGCTCCAGCGATATTTTCCTGCTAAGTTTCATGGACTATAGTTTCAGTTGTAAATAATTTTATCCTTTGAAACAGAAGACTCTTTGCACTTCACAGTTCACAGCTTAAGTTTTCCATTGAAAGAGAAGAAAGAGATAAAGTTCAATACTGCAGAACAGTTTTACTCAAAGCAACAGTTTTCCATTCAAATAGAAGAAAGAGGAACAGAAGGAAGCGAACAGAAGGAAGCGGACAGAAACATTGTCTTCTCGCTCGTTCGTGAAACAGAAAACGGCCCAGAAAGCCCGCCAAGTGGAGGCTCTGTGCGAAATAGCAGCAACTTGACGCAAAGAGCGTCATATAGGACCTCCCACAATTTGCCGCGACGGGTGGCAAATAGGGATTTCCATAAAAAAATGGTTATAGTACATGGGCTGGCCTAAATAAGGCGTCATGTGCAATTGGGCTGAAATATACCATTAGTACATGGGCTGGCCTAAAGAGACCGTTAGGGGCCGGCCCTGGTTTTTTGAAGCTTTTGTCTACAGTGCATTTCCTAAAACTACAACAGTGCATAGTCGTTTTCGAAGCTTTTGTAGCTAGCCTAACTATACCATTCGGTTTAGGTATGTTCCAACTGTTTATTTTCTCTGCCTGCTTTAATCTGTTCCTTTTCCGTTTTTATTAACGTTTTCCCCTTTATCTATTTTTCTTATTTTCTAGTTTTCAAGTACATGTTTAATTTTTTAAGTCATGTTGACCAATTTAATATACAGGGATACACTTTATTTTTTTCTCAAATGTACGTTAAGCGTTTATCCAATACATGTTGAACATTTGTCAAATGAACATTGAACATTTTTCAAATGCACAGCAAACAGTTACTAAACACACACTGAACATTTTTCAAAATTTTCATTAACTTTTCTAAAACGTGGAACATGTTTTAAGTGTTATTAACATTTGTTAAATAAGTGGTGAGCATTTCAAATACACAGTGAAGATATTTAAAACATACATTTTTAATACTTTTTAAAACATATGTCATACATATGTCAAATATTTTTCTAATACATGATTAATAAAATTCAACATGTTTAACATTTTTTAAATACACGGTGATTTTTTTTTGAAATACACTATGCACCTTTTTTTAATACACTACAATCATTTTCATGAACACATGATGAACATTTTTCATAATTTTATGAACATATTCTAAATTTCATGAATATTTTTTATGAATGGTAAGAACATCTTCTAAATATCATGAACAAAATTTTGAACGTGTGAGTATTTTTTTTTTTGAATAATAATTTTATTATTGTATGAATATTATTTATAATATCTTGGAAGCTACAAAAACAAGTGAAAAATCATCATTGGATAAAAAAAAGAAAACATAGCCAAACCAACGCTATGATGGAATGAACCAATCAAGATGCACAATGGACCACTCATGATGCTAAACGTGGGCCCGACCCATTTAACCTACGTTGTAGGCGAGCACTCTTGCGCCCCGCAGCAAGCGAGATCAAGATGTTCCCCATGAGCGACGACTAAGAGCATCTCCAGCCGGCCCCCCGACAGCCCCCCAGGAGCACTTTTTTAGCGCCGGTTGTAAAAAAACATCCCAGCCATGCACCCAGGACCTCGTTTTTCGCTGGATTTAGCGAATGTTACGGCCGGCGCGCCCACCCCACACCCAGCTCCCTGCGGGGCAGCTGGGAACGCCGGCGCTCGCCTTTTGCATGCGCAGGCCCACCTGCAGCCCCTCTCTCCCCTTTCTCCTCTCTCCTCTCCTTTCTCTTTTCCTTCCACCGCCCCGCATCTCGCGTCGCCGGCCTTGCTCCTCTCCTCGCCGGCCCCCGCCCCGCATCTCCCCGCTCGCCGCCTTGCTCCTCTCCTCGCCGCTCCCTGCCTGCTCGCCGCCGTGCTGCGTCTGGCTCCACCCGACCAGAGACAGAGGAGAAGAGGGGAGAGGCGAAGCCGGCGACGAGCCGGCCGGCTCCTGCCCTCTCCGGCCGAGCCGAGCACACCGGCGGCCGCGGCGGGGCCAGCCGCACCCGTTCCCGGCCAGAGGGAGGCGCGGGAAGGCGCGGGGACGCGGCAACGGGCGGCGCTAGAGGAGAAACAGAGGCGGGCGGGCGACGGTGGTCTTCGACGGTGCGGGCAACTCCGACGGGCTCCTCCTGATATAAGGACACCGGCGGGACCGGGGCGACGAGGCGCACCCGTTCAGAGGCCAAGGGGGCAGTGAGGAGGGATTGAACGGAGGGGAGGCCGCGGCGACAGGAGGTTAGAGAGGCGGCGACGGTGGTGATGGTTTTCGGTGGAACAGCCAGCTCCGGCGAGGGCAAGTGGGTGGGGCGAGCTGAGGGAGTGAGGGGGAGCTCGTGGACAGGTTGGGAGGAGGGGAGAGGGGCTAGGCACGTCGGGGTGGACCGAACTCCGGCGATGGCCACGGTGGTCCAGGAAGAAACGACAACCTGGGGAGCACAACGGCTGCAAAATTTTTGCACCCAAAGACTAAATTAGCGTCAGGGCCTTCCCAGGAGGCCGAAAAAACGCCTCGTGGGGGGCACAACGGCTGGAGATGCTCTAAGGGGCTCTCCAGGAACCCGGTGCTGAGAAGACAAATTTTATAATGTCCTGGACAGGGTTGCTCCCTTTAGATTTGTGCCTCCTTGTTCCTTGTTAGCAACGATCAGCGGGCCATGGGTCCATCTCGCTTCATGTTTGGGAGCCTCACATTGAAGAGAGATACACCGACCTGACAGAGCTGTAAAGAGAATAGAACCCTAACTTTTTTTCGGGGAATAGAACCCTAACTTAAACCCAAAAGACCCAACTAAGAAGTAGAATTACAAACAAGACCGAAGAATCCGTTGAGCTTGAAGCCATCATCTGTCACCTGCCTCCGTCACCACCACAGCAGCCACCGAAGGAAAACAGAACAAAACACGTGTTCATTCAAGTTTAATGCAGCCCCATCATTGATCTATAACTTTTCAGACCTCCAAAGTGGCTTACCAAAGATGAAGCCATGTAGTTGAAAGAATTTGGTCAGGGCAGCACCCTGGACATTGCCATAAAACTCCAGATTTGGCAGCCCCGCACGAAGGTGTCGGGGGTGCAACCTGGACTGTTTGCAACTGTCAACGACGTTGATCACCGTCGGCACCCACTCCTGAACAACCTCATGTGTTTCGCGCCGACGACAGAGCAAACGTTGTCGCAGCGACAGAGCCCGAGGACACAATCCACCACATGCATGTCGCCACCACCACACCATACCCACTTAAATAGACTAGCACACAAATCCATCACCTGCCATAGATCAGAACGCCATGTGGATGACGGATCTGGAGCTTCTTTAAAGTGGACTTCTCTCAACATGAATTGCTTGACTATGTAATTTGGTTGAGTTTTTGTTATTCTCGGTAAAATATGTGTGCCTATATGTTAATTGGTTGAGCTTTTATTGTTCTTGGAAAGTTAACTAAATAGTACATAAAGATATTCTTCCATCACAGAAGGATTACCTCTTCATTTTTTTAAAGCTCTTCACATTTTATAAAATGTCAAATGGCCGTATCATTTATAAAAGAGAAACGTATATTTTTTTGTCCGTCAATTCTATCAAAATTATAGAAATGATCCCTCAACTCCAAAACATGAAACTCCAGACTCCAGTCCCTTAACTTTCCAAACACAACAAGTTTGCCCCTCGTGCCCCCTTGGGTGGTTTCTCTCTAACATGGAGTTGTTTTGGCTCGAACTACGTTGGACCTTCCTATCAGTGGCGAAAGGAATAAATAGGCAAAATCAAAATATAGTGCACTGAATGACCTCGAAGGCTCGAACTCAGGACCTCGGGTACCACAGTGTTTGAGTTTCTGCCACGGACAGGCAGGTCCCACATAATTCGAGGTAAAAACCACTCCACGGCAGCAAAAACCCACCCGAAGTGGCACGAAGGACTAAACTTATCTGATTTTAAAAGTTGAGGGACTAAAGTTTGCTGGTTTGGAGTTGAGGGACCATTTCTATACTCTCGAAAGAGTTGAGGGACGAAAAATATACATTTCCCTTTATAATTCCCTAGAGAATGCTTTCGCCTAAAACCCTTTACATACCAACATGAGGATTACAAATTTATAATTCCCTAGAGAAAACACTATGATTATCATAAAACCATTTCTCAGAGGAGTATGCTTTTGCCATACGATTATGTACGCTTTGACAGTAACATTGGAAGATACTTTACATGAATGAAGGGAGGGGGAGAAAAAAAAGAACAGAGAATCAACCTCAGATTACAATTGCATCAGTTGATGCCGCCGCTAGTGTACAATTAACAATACACAATTGCAATGATGGTGCCCATCATCCTTTTCACAGGGCTTCCTTCCCAGAATCCTTCTATCTGTAGCAATATTTGGCCAGATGAACAACCACGCTGCGACGCACGACCAAATAATCTGTGCATACGGGTCATCTGCTGCCATTGCCAGGCAAAGAAATGGCACGAGAGAAAGAGACTACAGGTGATGTCATGTGTTTGCCTATGATCCACTCTCAATTTCGTTGCTGAACGGTAACCGATCGACACCCCTCTCGACTGCATCCCTCCATAGCCGATACCGGATGCCGAGCTTGTCATACGACACTGGCCAGTTCCAAACGTTAGCTCCATTGTTCATTCGGTCTTGTTGGCCGAGCACAAGCCGCAGATCCTCATTCAAGACCTGCAGAAGGTCGTGAAAGATTGCCATTGTCAGAACAGTTAGACACGATTGTTGAAACCAATTCAAGTCCCGTCTGACTTAGTTTGCGAATGACAGTTACTAATTA
Organism: Triticum aestivum; assembly: GCF_018294505.1. NCBI lineage: Eukaryota > Viridiplantae > Streptophyta > Magnoliopsida > Poales > Poaceae > Triticum > Triticum aestivum. The sequence continues at coordinate 822,928,052 of NC_057801.1, read as the reverse complement.
CCAATTTATTAGCTGTCATGTTGACTTGTTATAGTTATGAAGAACTAAAACCACGACAATTATTATGGAACGGAGGGAGTGTAGCCACAAAATTTGGGACTTGCCTTCTCAGCGAAATGTGACCACAACAGGTGCATGAAAGGCATGTGCTTCATCCAGGGTGCGAAGTCGAGAGACATCCGGTACAACAGCCTGGTTTTATTCGTCGATGAGGGCAAGCATACATGGAGCTGGTGGAGATGCGTTGCACATTGTTGGGTGCTCTTCCCTTCTAGCTTTCCAGGCTTGGAGATGCCAATGGTTGACAAGACCATGCAGGGCGGTCGGAACTCCATATCGATGGGATAAGGATCCCAGTACCCTTGGAGCCCAGATGTAGGTGTCAAGAACTTCACAAAGCTGAGAATAATAACACAAGATCAACATGTTGGTTTGCACAGACATAATACCATCATGGTTACAGAAACTGTTTATTCATCAGTTAGTTCTACTTGGTGCCATCAGATGTATAGAAATACCTTGGAACACTCCAGCCCTTAGCAAAGGTGGATGTATGAGTAAAAGGGGCATGAGCAAGGTCTAATAGATTGTCCAAAAGAAGTCCATGTTCGACCGGTAGCTCCATCACTATCTGTTCAATGATCAACAAGAATAGTCAGTCCAGTCAAGAACTGAAATATACAGGACACCTGCACAATAGCACAACTGCTGCAGCATCATGATGTTCTTTACCTCTGCATGGATTGTAAACCCTGAAGGGGGCAGCAGGGAAGGGATGGTGGGTGTCGGCGTGTCATCGCCGGGCCAGATCCAGACCATTCCTTCTTGCTCGAAGCATGGCAATGCCCGGATGCGCACGTTGAGCATCTTTGTTGAGGGCATTTTTTCGCATTTTCCATCAGTCGAATACTCCCACCCTGAAGATTGTTTATAGAAACTAAAATATTACTTGGACATCATCGTTTACATGTCACAACAATAATGACCATAAGAAACCTGACTGGACAAAAAATTGCTCTGAGTTCTTACCATGGTAAGGGCAAGTGATTCTACCCTCATTCACTGAACCAAGATCAAGAGGACAAGCTCTGTGAGCACATGTATTCTGGACACATCCAGGCCTTTTATCTTTTCCGCGGAATATTACCCACTGTTCCTCGAAACAATCCATGGGCACCTGAAAGCGCACACATGAACTTGTCAAATAAACACATGTATCTATGACCGCAAAACTATCGATTAGCTTTGAGACAGGCATTTTACTCTACCATTGTGTCATCCTTGAGGTCGCTGGAGAAAGCCACCGGGTACCAGAAGTTCTTCAGATTGGCACTGTAAGGCTTCACAGGGCCAGAAATGTTGAGACTGCGGCGCTTCGGTTTTTGAGCTCCGACTCGGACCGTGGAGGAAGTGCTCGTAGTTGTATCAAGAGAAGTACTCGGATCGAGAGAAGCGCAATCAGCCGTGTTTGCGAAAGCGCTCCCATCCGACAACAGCCTTTCATTGACCACCGTCTCCATTTGCGCTAGCTTATCGAGGGCCGACGACACTCTGGATTCCGATAAATAAAGCTGTACGACATACGGTTAACAGTCAGGTTCCATACAACAATGCAAGATCTTTTATCTGGATTCTTCTCACAACAAACATACCTGGTTGTGGGCCTTTGCCAGTTCCTCCTGTAGCCCGTCGAGGTCTTTCCTCAGGTTCCCGACTGACTTGAAGTCCCTTGCTAAAGGATTAAGAACCTCCACCACCTGCATTCCATTTTGCACAATTCAGGTTATATATAGTCCACAACTACTAGTTTCATCCACAATTTCAACCTCAGGCATCTATCTAATACCCATTGAATCATTTATTTATGTCTTATAGACATCTCCCGACCCCCGCGTCGCCTAGGAGGCGACTCGGGGGAACCCTAGCCCGTCGCGCCGCCACCCCCTCTCCCCGGCTCCCCCTGCCGCGCCGCCGCCGGAGGAAACTGCCGGGCGAAGCCCGTGCGGCGGACGGCGGCGGCGGGGCTTCCCGTTCGCGCGCGCGGCGTCGTTCCTGACGGCGAGGGCTCCAGGTGGGGGAGGCTCGCCCTCCGGCGCTGCGGCCGCCGCGGCGCTCCCCGGCGGCCCTCTGCTCCGTCCGGCGGCGGCTGCGTCTGGCCAGGCGTGGGCAAGCCGGGGCGGCGGCCTCGGGATCGGCGGCGGCGCTGGTTCCTCCTCTCCCTCGTCGGGAGAGTGGGGGGCGGCGCTAAGGCTGGCCATCTTCGATCTGGTGCGGCGCATCTGGTGGCGTGCGGCGTGCCTGTGGGTTCGGCCGTGAGGACGGCGAGCCGTAGGCGTGCCAGATCTGGAGGTATTGCCCCTCTCCCTTCCATGCATCCCTTCCCAGTCCCCGGGTCGGTTTGGATCCTGCCGGATCCACCTCCGGTGTGTTCTGGTGGAGCAGATCGGTGTCCGGGGGAAACCTTGGCTGCCTTAGGCTGAGCGGCAGCGGCGACGCCGATTTTTGGCGCCGCTTTCCTCCTTGGGGGCGTTGCTGAGGGCACCATCTCTCCTCTCCAACCCATGTCCGGGTGAAAGCCCAAGATCCGATGCGGATTGGGCGTCGGCGGCGCCCTAGGCACCGTAACCTTCCTGGAGGCGACGCCAAGGACATTGGGATCGGATGGAAGGGTCTGCAGGTGAGGGGTGGGGGTGTGCTGCCTCCCTTCGGTGGAGCGGTGTTTCGTTCTACATATTCTTGGCGGCGGCTCTTGGCGGCATGGAGCAGCGGAGGCTTGGCGTCAGATGTGTGCTGACGGACAAGCGCAGGAGGTCGACGCTGTCTGGCGTCGTGGTGGCGTCGGCGGCAGCGAGACCGAGCAAGGCAGTTACAACAGTACAGCTCTGAAGATGGATATGTGGTAGGTGGTTGTGGCGGCCTCATACCCGGCGGGCGGCTTGGTTGAGGAGCACGCCGGACTGGTGGGTGCCCATACCCGGCAGGCGTCCAGGTTGGGACCTCAGGTCTTAGATGTTAGGTTTGGCTGCGAGGTCTGTTTGGTATTAGGCCCAGACCATCAGCGCCCCTTCATCAGTTAGATAGGAGTAGCGACAGAGGTTGCGAAGATGGTGGCTTTGGTCTTACTGTTGTACGACTTTGTAAGGTTTTGTGCTAATAATTAATAAAGTGGCCGTATGCATCGTCCAGATGCAGAGGCCGGGGGTATTCCTCCTTTTCGAAAAAAATGTCTTAATCTGACCAGTAGCACTCATTGTGAAATTCAGTAACTTTCTCATTGGAGATTTCTCTGAACCTACTACTACAGTACTACTATCAACCTTTATAACATCAGTTAATTTCAACATCAAGCATCTATCTAACATCCATTGGTTCCTCTATGCCTTACCCTGATCAGCAGCAACCATGGTAAAATTCGGCAAGTGCAGACAGAAACATTTCTCTGAACTTTTTTTTCAGGTAACATTTCTCTGAACCTACTGCAGGTACTAGCTACCATTATTCAGAGTTCAGAACATATTTTTCATACCTTGTTGTGAAGCACCATGATGGTGAGCAGGTCCTGCCGGGCCCTCCAGTCGCAGTACTGGATGTCGAAGCGGACGACGTCGAGCGCCTGCTTGGCCTCCAGGTACTGGCCCTTCTCGATCGGAACCCTCGGGCCGGGGTCGTCCACATGGAACAGGGCCTCCCAGTGGTGGTTATCCTTCAGGTAGTCGGCACTGTCATCCCTGAGCACCGCGTACACCTTGATTCCACCATACCTGCCAACTCCCTGCACCACAGTTTCCACAAAGAGAACCATCATGAGTTCCTCAGTTCACCATGGCAGGGTGGGTCCTTTTCTAAAAAAAACATGGCAGGGTGGGTGCAGTTCAACCAGCAGAGAACTGGATAATTTGGGTATACACTAGAAATTCAGAAACTCCGAAGAAGTTTGGAGATAATTTGGGTCTGTCTGAACTCTGAATATAACCAAGCTAGAGGATAACCAACGACTGGCGCAGCTGAGCTCAAGCACAGCAAATCGGCAATGTTCGTGGAGAACTGACCTTTCGGGAGAGGCAGCGGAGGGAGGGCTTGAGGAGCAGGTGCGGCACCAGGGAGAGCGAGGCGACTGTGGTCATGGACGCTGCCGCCGGCCGCCGTCGAGCAGCGGGAAAAGAGGGATTTTTCCGGGGCCGGGGAAATTCCTATATCTCTGTCTCTCGGAGAAGGAAGAAGATGTGAGCGTGGAACGGAATATTTTTGCCGGAAATCAGTCGATTTTTCGCGGCTGAAGTGTGCCTGACGCCTCGCGACGATAAGGGGAGGGGGCTGCCCGCGATCTCCACGAGCCTCCCGCGTGTTGCCACGTGGGAACCGGCGTCCTGGCTCCGGCCATGATGTGGAGGCCTCCGCCACCGCGCAGACCTTTTGGACCCAGTGTTCCTTGCTGGCCCGGGACAGGAAATTATCAGTGAAGCACTTCTACTTTTCTTTTATTACTTTTCTTTTTTGAGTTGAAGGACTTCTACCAAAAATCTAATTCAGCTCACTCAGCTCACGACTTGGAAAACATGTCCCTTCAGTGTCAAGTTTCAACTCACTGAGTATGCTGATGAAACGACTTGGAAAACATGTCCCTTCAGTATCAAGGGAGTATTCCGAGAGCTTCTACCAAAAACTGGTTATGCCGGGACAGGAAAATGCGAGTATCAGTGTCAAGTCTAATAGTTAAAACTTGGTGGACTTGTTCCACTAAAAGAAACCTAACCATCTAGGCTACACTCAGCTCACGACTTCTACTCATTGAGACATGTGGTGTGTAGTAAGAGCATCTCTTTTCTTTTCAAAAAAGGAGGGTAATACCAGCCACTCTATTGAAATACAGACATTATGGTCGTTACATAAGGCTGAAAGTAAAGCTCTCGAAATTGTGTCTTAACTTTTAGAGTAACCTCACCTCTCTTTCTTGAAAGGGGATTATATTAATATCAAGCGGATATTAAATACACCCAGCCTCTGCGTCAACAAGATGCCTAAAACATCCAGGATGCCAAAAAGGAAAATAAAAATAGAACAAAAAGAGAAAAAAGGAAAAAGGACCCGCCACGATGATCAATCACCTGCAGTAACAGCACTCTAACTACCACCAAAGACAGCACCCAGACTGCAAAGGAGGTCTCCAAAAGCAATGCCTCCAGGAAGGAAACAATGCACACGCGTTGTCGTTGCCCGATTAGAGATCTTAGGTTTTCACCCTAGAGAAAGACCGCGTTTCGAAAACAATGCCTTGAACAAGGCCACTGCCAGGCACAACCTATAAAGGCCAGACCTTGAGTTTTCACCCTGGAAATCAAGACTCGGTACTCAGAGGAGCACCACCAACAAAGAAGCCCTCCAGTGCTGCCGCCCCACTTGCGGAGGCCACTACTGCAAGTCACGTACCACCGGGCTCACAGGAACTCGTGTCCGGTCTGGACGGGACCATATCCCGCAAGCCATGCCAGAACAACTACCTATGAAGCAAAGTCTTCATCGCATCCAAGACCCTGCCTTTGGCACTTGCAGGTCCGCCAATCACACCGTGGCATTCTCCGCAGGTCTTGATCCCTTGGAAATCTTGGTACAGACATGTCCTAAGGTGTCAATAAAAACAAAGCTTCGTGATACCCGGTGAAGCTAGTTATGCTGATGTGCGTGTACTCACGACCGACCCTATCCAATCAAGGAGTCCAAGGAGCGCCATATGCGCCAGTCCTTGTTTTGCTTTGAAGGATAAGTCTGGAACTCTGCCAATGGTTAGATCGAAATGATATGAGGATGGACACACTTTGGAGCGGTTCAGTTTCCAAACAAGTTTAACTATATGGGTTAATTATCCTTTTGCCCTCAGTGGTGTCTCTGTGCTCAGTTTTGCCCTCAGATGCAAATTGTGCTCAGTTTTGCTCCTAGTCCATGCACAGCTACTATGACGAGGCCAAACGGCCATATTTGAGTCCATTCCGTCCGCCAGCGTTAGTGGTTGTGGGTCCGGAGCTTACACGTGGGACCGCGTGGGCGTGGGTCCGGAGCTGACATGTAGGCCCGTGCAACTAAATCCCGAAATCATTCGTAGCTCACTCTGCCCATCCGCTTCCCAGCCGGCCGGCTGACTTGCACCGCCGCCGCCACTTGCGCCGAATATTCTTATATACAGACTATGTGCGCTGGTTTTTCCATTTTTTGATTTTTTTTAAAATTTGTTTTGCTCATTTGAATTCTGGTCAAACTTAACTTTGACCAAGATTTAAACAAGTGTAAAACATCAAAATGAAAAACTAAGCCTGGATCCTTCTTAGTCACTCTAAAATGAAGCTGTGGTGAGTTTTTTTGAAATTTTCATGTTTATTTCGCCAAAACACTTGTCTTCACTTCATACAAGAGAGTTTGAGATACTTGAGATATCTTACAATACACATGAACTTATCGTTTAAATGTATGTAAACCTTGTTTATCAACTTAAATCGTTAGTATATGACATAAGAAGATTATGTGCGCAAGTTTTTTATTTTTCTGATTTTTATTTAGTTTATTATGCTCATTTGAAATCTGGTCAAACATAGCTTTGACTGCTCCAAACCCCTCCCAAACCCCGCTAACCCTAGCGCTAAAGCAGGACCGTTCATCTAACCCTAACGCTGAACAAGGGCCGTCGATCTAACCCTTCTAGAAGGAACCTGCGGGGAGGAGGGGGGCGATCCGTGAGATGCAATCTGATTGGTTGGGAGACTCTTTTTTAAAACAAATATCGGGCACGCTGGATGGACCGTTGGGCCATCTCGTTGTCTGGGCCTGAGACCGCAGTAATTAGCCCGTCTCAGCCTTTCCAGGCCTTGCATGCATGCTTGGGAGGTGGCGACGTGCATAGGCTGCAACGTGGGTTTGCATGCGCGGGAGGCTGCGACGTGCATGCATGCGAGCGAGGCGAGTGAGGCGCGCTAGGCGCGCTAGGCTAGCGAGGCCAGCTAGGTGGTTCAGGGCAGCGAGTCAGATGCACCGTCCGATCAAAGAGCTATGCAGTGATTCAAATGCACGCACGCGCCCCATGCATCGTTTTTGTGCAAAAATTTAAGAGTGCAAAGCATAACGGATACACACATGCGCCCGGATACCCACACGCGTTCGGATTCACACACGCACCGTTCTCATCCTTTCCATCTTCCTCTCCCACCCACAGGCCTATAAATGGGGTGCCTATCTTCCTCTCCCACCCATAAGCCAGATCCGATCCATTCTCTCCAACTTCAAACACCCAATCGACCGAGCCCTCCCCAAGCGAGACTATGCAGTTCAACGGGCCGACCTTCAGCCGTCCGCCTGTCGTGCCGGAGCTGCGCTACCCACCGGGCGTGCTCGTGGAGAGGGAGCTCCGTGTGTGGGCTATTTCAAGGTGGAGGGGTTCTGTTGAACTCACCCGCGCCTTCCTCAGAGCCGGCTATGCCCACCTCCCACGAGGCTCGCCGAGGATGTTCACCCTCAAAGAGGTTCGTGACCGCGCGACATCCTCCTACTGCTCACGGTCACCTTCACCAACCCGTTTGACGCACGTGAGCTCCTCGGCCAAGTCTTTTGGTGCGGCTGCGAGGCCATCTTCTTCACCGTCTACAACATCTACACCAACTACGAGAGCATCTTCCCCACTCCAACCGGGATGCACTCCCTTCCATACGACGACGAGGAGGAGGTGTGAAGATGAAGACGGTGTTGAAGGGGCGCGCGCGGCCAAAGTGGAAGGAGGAGGTCAAGATGAAGAATGTTTTTTATTTGTTGCTTTTCTATGTCGTGTCGTGTCGTGTCATGTTTCGTCATGAGTCCGTGAACTGTCCGTGAACTTATTATTGTAATGGTACTTGTGTTGCATCTTATCTAAGTTATTTATTAGGGTTTATTATGTGTGTTAAAAAATGTTCATGCCCAAACATATAATTTCTTCCCTAAACCAAGTCATGAAGCTCGAGAATATGTGGTTTTCATTAATGAAAATTGGAGGGGGTGAGAAGCCCACCGTTTCATTCAAAAAAAGTCATGAACTAACATGCAAATTTATTCCCTTTAAATCCTAAACCAAGTGCCACTCTAACACTAAACCAAGTGCCACTCTAACCAAAACCACATGGCAGTGCAAACATACGTTTTCAACCTTCCAACCCTCCAAAATTTCAGTGCAAAACAAAGGAAAACCACTCTCACGCGTGTGCAAACATTCACGGTCTCACTATTTTTTTTGACAAATTTCACAGTCTCACTATGTATAGCTTCCTTCCCTACCCATGTCAAAGTCTTGCCATCTGTCCTAGCGGTTACCAGCGCAGCCCTAAACACCACAAACCCACGCGGTCCTGGGTTCAAGTCCCCAGCCACACCATTTTTTTGTGCATTTTCCACCCTTCATTTTTTAGACTAATTAGTTTTTTCTCAATGTAATGCCCTTAAAAAATGTTCATTTATTTTGGCACCAGGTGTAAACCTCTACCAGAGGTGAGGCACATTTTCCATGACATTTTGGTCTTTGATTTAAATCACGGTGTATTTGAATTGGATTACTTAAGTTGCTATTAAATATTTAATAGCTCCAAAAAAATTCTGACCTTAATTGTTTGGCTCTGGAATAATTCATTAGCCGCATTTCATTGATCAAAAGTTTCTGAATTCCTCATATCTTCTCCTTTTTTCAACATATTTAAATGTTGATCACTTCTTTTTTTTCAACATTTAAACAACCTTGACCAACATTTAAACTAGGTGAATTTCTCATACAATTTCAAGATTACAAATTCCTCCATAATTCATGCCTTTCCATACATGTTCAACATTACAACCAGTGCGATTACCATACCTACAAATGCCCAAAAGTATTTGCAAATGGTTATTGGTAGTGCTTGATCTTCAAGCTTCCTAACCTTCTTCTTCAACATCCTAAGCTCAACAGCTAGCTCTCTGTCAGTGCGTGCTTCGCCCTCCATCTCTTCTTCCGGAGCTCGTGCTGTGGCCACTGCGGTTCGGGGCAGCATGCGCAACCATTCTTCATGCTCTTCTTGCAGTTCATTTATCAGAGTCTTGGCCAGAGCATCGACCCAAAGAAAGAAGCATGTCACCTACATGAACACGGAACAGATCAACCCATTGCTCACAGATCCCGACCACGAAAATGGTGCAATTGCCCCGATTCTTACCCCATTCTCGCTGCACACATAGAACGGACGATTCTGGTTCCTCGGTGTGTGAGAAACCCTCCGATCAACGCTCGCCTGGCACCACGGACAAACGAAGAAAGGCATCTCCACACGCGCCCGGCTCTGCATCCGTGAGGTGGCGCGGGAGCTTGCGGAAGACATGGAGCTCGAAGCCGAACGGGATCTCAACGCCGCCGTGCCCTCCACAGCTAGCTTCCCACTGCCGCGCCCTCCACAGCTAGCTTCCCACCGCCGTCGTGCTCTCGCTCTCTAGCCGTGGTCAGGGTCGTGCTCTCTGTCGCCGTGGTCACCGCCGGTGTCGCCCGCTTATATAGCACACCCTCAACGGCTCTATGCTCAACGGCTCTCTGCTGGGTCCCGCAGGCCACGCGTGCAACGGTCTGAATAAAATTGGTTGCCTCTGCCACCTGGTCCCACCTGTAAGGGCCGAGTCAAAACGTTGACCTGACAGAGACGCCAAAGTTCACAGAACGAGTCGGTGCGCACGGACTAGGGGCAAAACTGAGCATAATTTGCATCTGAGGGCAAAACTGAGCACAGAGACACCACTGAGGGCAAAAGGATAATTAACCCTAACTATATTAGTACGTGGAGGTAGGTTAAAAATCACATGGATCTTGTGCCAAAGTAGGGTCGCAAACATATAAGAAATAAAAATATGGTGTGGCTAGAACTTCCCCTATAGCTATAATCTCACAAAAGTTGGAGGAGTTATCCCTCAAAACGTGCCCTTTCAACACAAAATTGCTCTCAAAAGAGATATTTTTGGTAAAGCCGAGCTCTCCGCCCCTCTCTTGTATTCATGATGTAGCCATCGGCCCAGAGCTCAGTTCGCCCCTATGCCGCTATAAATCCCTGCCAACTCATCTCCAAACCCTGACCTACATCATGGCCTCCCATATCCCACTAAATCAATGCAATTCGAGTCGCAGTTTGTGCCCACCTGGTGGGTTGTCCCCACCTGGTGGCCCCGTTGACCCTGAAACCGACGCTATAAAATCACATTATTCCAGAAAAAATCGAGAGAAAGAATTATCGCGTTTCACGAGACGGAGCTGCCACCGTCTCCTGTTCTTCATCGGAGGCCAGATCTAGAGTCCGTTCGGGGCTCCAGAGAGGGGGATTTTCGATCTTCGTCATCACCAACACATCTCCATCGCCAATTCCATGATGCTCCCCACCGGGAGTGAGTAATTCCTTCGTAGGCTGACTGGCTGGTGAGGAGTTAGATGAGATTCATCATGTAATCGAGTTAGTTTTGTTAGGGCCTGATCCCTAGTATCCACTATATTCTGAGATTGATGTTGCTATGACCTTGCCATGCTTAATGCTTGTCACTTTGGGCCCGGGTGCCATGATTTCAAATCTGAACCGTTTATGTTATCACCATTATATCCATGTTCTAGATTCGATCTTGCAAGTTATAGTCACCTACTATGTGTTATGATCCGGCAACCCCGAAGTGACAATAGTCGGGACCACTCCCGATGATGACCGTAGTTTGAGGAGTTCATGTATTCACCGTGTGTTAATGCTTTGTTCCGGTTCTCTATTAAAAGGAGGCCTTAATATCCCTTAGTTTCCAATAGGACCCTGCTGGCACGGGAGGGTAAGACAAAAGATGGCATGCAAGTTCTTTCCATAAGCACGTATGACTATTTACGGAATACATGCCTACATTATATTTATGAATGGGAGCTAGTGTCGTTTCACCCTAGGTTATAACTGTCTCATGATGAATATCATCCTACGAGTTACCGATCAAATGCCTACGAATTTACCTTATATTTTTCTTGTTAAGTTACTACTGTTGCTACTTCTATCGTTACTGCTACAAAATCACTGCTATCACTGTTACTGCTACTATTGCTTCTACTACTATCATCAAAACCATCATATTACTGTGCTACTAATCACTTTCTGCAGATAATTAATCTCTAGGAGTGGTTGAATTGACAACTTGGCTACTAATACCTTCAAATATTCTTTGTCTCCTCTTGTGTAGAATCTATAAATTTGGGTTGAATACTCTATCCTCGAAAACTGTTGCGATCCCCTATACTTGTGGGTTATCAAGACCTTTTTCTGGCGCCGTTGCCGGGGAGCATAGCTATATTTGTTGAGTCACTTGGGATTATTATCATATTATCACTATGAAGAATATGAAGGGTGCAAAGACTAAGATTTTTCCCTCAAAGACGAGGGGAGGTAAGGAACTGCCATGCAGCTCCGCTTTAGATTCACCTTCTATTATAAGTAAACTTGCAACACCACAACATGCTATTAATTCTGATATGTCATAAGTTATTGATGATGCTAGTACCTTGCTTGATGATGATGTGCCACTAGGTGAATTTCTTGATGAACAAATTGCTAGAGTAAGACAACATGATATTGTTGAATTTGATGATGAACTTGAAACTAAAAATCTTGAAACACCTACTAGAATTAGTCTTCCTAAATATGAATTGCCAAAGGTACCGGAAGGTAATGCTATGTGTGAGGAGGCAACTAGAGATATTCTTGCTTGTAAGGATAGAGATGATCTAGAGAAATTATTATGCGAGTATAAAGAAATATCTCTGAATGCTAAAATGAAATTTGATCCTAAGATTGCTACTTCACCTATCTTTATTGATGATAAGGGTTATGAATTCTCTGTCGACCCAGAGTTAATCACTTTGGTTGAATCTGATCCTTTCCATGGTTATGAAACTGAAACTGTTGTGGCACATCTTACTAAGTTGAATGACATAGCCACCCTTTTTGCTCATGATGAGAAGATCCGCTATTACTATATTCTCAGGTTATTTTTGTTCTCATTAAAGGGTGATGCTAAATCTTGGTAAAATACCCTTCTCCTGGTTGTGTGTGTAGTCCCCAGGATATGATCTATTACTTCTCCAAAAAATATATTTCCCTGCTCATAAGAAACAAGATGCCTTACAGGAAATATTTAACTTTGTGCAAATTGAAGAAGAGAGTCTCCCACAAGCTTGGGGGAGGCTTCTCCAATTGCTTAATGCTTTGCCTGGTCATCCTCTTAAGAAAAATGAAATACTTGATATCTTCTATAATGGACTAACCGATGCTTCTAAGGATTTCCTAGATAGTTGTGCTGGTTGTGTTTTCAGGGAACGAACTATTGGGCAAGCTGAAAAATTATTGAATAACATATTGAAAAATTATGATGATTGGACTCCTCCTGAAACACCTACTAAACTCACTCTGAAGAAGGGGTATCTTATATCTCAGTCCTGAAGATATGCAAGAGGCAAAGAAATCTATGAAGGAAAAAGATATTAAAGCCAAGGATGTTAAAAATTTACCACCTATTGAAGAAATACGTGGGCTGTAAGCACCACCACCACCTAAGGTGGTAGAGGTAAAATCTTTAATGAAATTCAATGATAGTGATGATCCTCGTAATATACATCCTAGTCAATGCCTTTATGAGTTTGATAATTACATTAGAAAGCAAGATCACTTCAATGCAAATGTTATGAAACAATTGAAATGCAACTCGGGTATGATTGCTCGCTTAAGTGACTTGTTATTTAGAATCTCAAATGATGTTATAGGTGTAGGAAAGCATGCCTCTATGGTTCAAACTCAATTAGAACAAGTTTCTAAATATCAAAGAGAGTTGCTGGATGAAATGAACAATAACATAAGTGACTTTGCTGTTAGAGTAGCTACTAGAGGAGGTAAAATGACTCAGGAATCACTTTATCCTAAGGGACACCCAAAAAGAATTGAGCAAGACTCTCAAAGAATTAACACTGATGCACCTAGTCCTTCTAAAAAGAAAAAGAAGAAGAAAAATAATATGACTTTGCCTGCCTCTAGTGAACCTAAAATAGAAAACCTCCTAGTAATGATAATGAAGTTTCTATCTCTGATGCTGAAACTCAATCTAGTAATGAACACTCACCTTTTGATAATGAAAAAGATAATGATGAGGTTCATGAATACCCTGAATTAAATGATAAGGAAGCAGATAATGATGTTGCGATAGAACCACTTGTTGATCTTGATAACCCACAACCTAGGAATAAAAGATATGATAAAAGAGACTTTGAGGCTAGAAAGCATGGAAAGGAAAGAGAATCATGGGTTCAAAATCCTATGCCCTTTCCACCTAAGTCAACTAAAAAGAAAGATGATGAAGAATTTGAATGCTTTTCTGAAATGATTAGGCCAGTCTTTTTGCACACTCGCTTGTCTGATATCTTAAAAATGCCTCCGTATGCAAAGTATATGAAAGACATCATCACCAATAAGAGAAAAATACTGGAAGCTGAAATCTCCACTATGCTTGCTAATTATACTTTTAAAGATGGAGTACCTAAAAAACTTGGAGATCTGGGAATATCAACTATACCTTGCTCCATCAGAAGAAACTATGTGAAAACTGCTTTATGTGATTTGGGAGACGGTGTTAGTGTTATGCCTTTCTCTTTATATAAAAGACTTGATTTGAATAAAATCACACCTACTGAAATATCTTTGCAAATGACTGATAAATCAACTGCCACACCTATCGGTATTTGTGAGGATGTGCCCGTTGTTGTTGCTAATGTTACTATTTTGACTGATTTTGTTATACTTGAGATGCCCGAGGATGACAACATGTCGATTATCCTTGGTAGACCCTTCTTTCATACTGCAGGGGCTGTTATTGACTGCAATAAAAGCAAGATCACTTTTCATATTAATGGTAATCAGCATATGGTGCACTTTCTGAAGAAACAATTCCAAGTGAACGGTATTAATGTTATTGAAAAATCTCCAACAATCACTATAGGAAGTTTTCAACTACCTCTACCTACTGTTAAAAAGAAATATGAAATGCTTATTGTTGGGGACATTCATATCCCCATTGAGGTAACTTAGTGATTTATGAAAGTTCTTCGATTTCATATTAATCGAAAGTGGTTGTTAATAAGACTTGATCAACCTTATTAATGGATCATTTTTGAGAGGTATGAAGTTGATGAATTTAGTAAGCACTACCTTCTGTCCCTATCTTTTTGCTTTCTGTTTTATTAGTTAAATAAAATAAAATGCCATGCTTTGTCTGTTTTCTGAGTTTTCCGTGCAATAAAAAATGACCGAAAAATAAAAGTTCTCAGAATGCTTTGAAAATTTAATACATTTTTTTTGAATATTTTTGAATTTCTGGTGGAAATAATATCAGAGGGAGGTGCACCAAGTGGGCAAACCCACCTGGGCGCGCCAGGACCCCCAGGCGCGCCCTGGTGGGTTGTGGTCCCCACGTGGGCCCGCTCACTTACTTCTTCTTCCCACATCACTCCATTCACCCAGAAAAAAATCACTATCACTCTCACTCTCTCGTGTTCTTGCTTCCGAAACCGCGGATTTCGATCTCTTTGCTCGAAGCTCCATTTCTGAAACCGTTTCGGGGATTTGTTGCTTGGTATGTGACTCCTCCATGTGTCCAATTAGTTTTTGTTGTATTGGTTTATATTTAGAATAATTAGCTACTCTTGGTGCTGCTGTAGATGAGCTTGCATGTTGAATTCTTAGAGTTCTAAGTAGTTTGAATGCTTGCTATAGCTTATATACATCCCTATGAGTAGTTGCTATCAATTTTGTGAAGTTTTGTTAATAAATTTTCGTTACGAAAAATTTCCAGAAATTATACGCGAACATGATGAACCTTTTTGGAAGGAGTTCTTCGAGGAGGAGGTGCTCGGAGGCATCTTCTAGTAGCAGCTCCGTTCGTCGGTCTTATGTTGAACCAAGTGAAAGTTCCATTCGAAGTGCCACAACCAAAACATGCTTATGGCCATGCAACGATTATACGGTGAGTGTGGGTATTAAGGAGGAATTTGAGCAATATGTTCACAATGCCTATCTCGATCCCTACATTTCAGATAAGTGTGACCAACACACCATCCTCACCGAATCATTTGCCAAAGGATTTAATTCTTTCCTCGTGAGTCTAGGGTGTCATTTAAACTGTATGAAAATACATTTACCATTTCTCTAGAAAGGTTTGCTCACCTCTGCAAAATCTCATTCTGGGGTTCGCTCGATGAGCCACCTATGAGTTTGAAATATTCTTGACTAGTCTTTGCTTTGGTGAAACTAGGGGAGTGACGCAAGGTAGAATAATGAGCATACATTTTCCTGCAATTCAGTACTTCGCATTATTTAATGGAAAATGTATTGTAGGCAAACAAGATTGTAGTATACTTTGTGCTCCTAATCTGAGCCTCATTCACACCCTCTCTACGGTGATAGAAGTTATAATCTTAGAGCGATTGTTGCACATAGGTTACATCACAATGCTGGTAGTGGATATTTTTATGGTAGAATTTATGCCACACGCTTAGCAAGAGGGCTGGGTATTTCACCTTTGCCCTATGATCCTATTTTACCCATGCAGTACCTAGACTGTGATGCTATGAAACGTCATAAGATTCTTAGAGGTGATCCTCATAATTTCACTTATAATTTGATGTTTAACAAGGAATCCATGGTAGACACATATTTGCCTGCACCTGCTCTCTTTGATGTTCATAACAGGGGAAGATATTACGTTCTTGAGAGCGAGGCCCGAGCTCATAACGCAGCGCTTGTGGCTACACGGCAGGCTGAGGCATCCGCACCGAGAGCCTTCGTGAGCTACCACTCCGACCATTACACAGGCTATTGACCGACTACCAACTTAGACCAAAAGCCTAGTGAGGGAGTCCTGGATTAGGGGGTGTCCGGATGGCCGGACTATGACCTTCGCCAAACTCCCGGACTATGAAGATACAAGATTGAAGACTCCGTCCCGTGTCCGGATGGGACTTTCCTTGGCGTGGAAGGCAAGCTTGGCGATACGATATGAAGATCTCCTCCCATTGTAACCGACTCTGTGTAACCCTAGCCCTCTCCGGTGTTTATATAAACCAGAGAGGTTTAGTCCGTAGGACGAACAACAATCATACCATAGGCTAGCTTCTAGGGTTTAGCCACTCTTGTACTACCCATATCATCAATATTAATCAAGCAGGAGTAGGGTTTTACCTCCATCGAGAGGGCCCGAACCTAGGTAAAAACATCGTGTCCCTTGTCTCCTGTTACCATCCGCCTAGACGCATAGTTCGGGACCCCCTAAACATTGGTGCTTCCATTGAGAGTTCCTCTGTGTCGTCGCCTTTAGGCCCGATGGCTTCTTCGCTCGTCAATCGCGATGCCACTACTAGGAAAAGGGCTATAGATAGGATTGATTCTAATGGCGCACCGTGGAAGCAGTGCGCCACTACTATATACTAATGGCGCACCAGTTTGTGATACGCCATTAGTGTGGAAGACACTAATGGCGCACCGTAAACAGGGTGCGCCACTAGTATGAATTATTATTTTTTTCCATTTTCCCATACATACTAATGGCGCATCGGGTCCATAATGCGCCATTACTATCTATAACTACTAATGGCGCACCAAGCAGGCAGTGCGCCATTACTGTAAATTTTGTTTTATTCTTTTTTTTTTGGAAAACTACTAATGGCGCATCGTGGCACAGTGCGCCATTACTAGTTTAAACTAGTAATGGCGCACTCAGATGAGATGCGCCGTTAGTATATATACTTATTATTTTTACTTTTTTGCAAAACTACTAATGGCGCACCGTAGGCTGATGCGCCATTAGTAACCAGGGTTACTAATGGCGCATTTTCCTACGGTGCGCCATTAGTAACCTGGGACCAACAAGATATTTTGGACAGCCCACACCTACCCACTCACTTTCCCCACTTCATTCCATCCACCTCCTTCTCCAAGCTTTCGGCCATCTCCTCCTCCTCACCTCATTTCCACCATAGATTCAACAAAATTAAGTGGTGAAATTACCTTTTTTTGATAGGTAAGTAAGGGAAAGCTATCTTCATGATATAGATCTACTTTTTTTTCTCCCTAGCTCGCTCCAACAACATGCACATGCACTTTTTGTGGCCTAGCTAGATCTATGTATGTTTGTGGTGTTGCATGTGTTTGTGGTGTTGCATATATGTTTGTGTTTGAAGGTACCGGTATTTGAAATATGCGATAGTTGCCAATATTTTGCCGGAATGTTTTGATTCATTTCCGTTTCGGTGAGAATTTTGGCACTATGCATTCTTTTTGGTCCTATTTTTAGGGAAGGTCATGCCAAATTTTTTCTTGGTTCTAACATATCGTTTTGCTCTACCCCGCAGGCGACCATGGTCCGCACGATGACTGAAGGCATCGTGAATAGGTTTTTGAGCTCCGCGAAGGCCGAGATGCTTCAAAAGAACGAGACGGAGATAAGATGTCCATGTCGAAGATGCAAGCTGAAGAGCCTTATTGCGGACCCGGATTCCGGGCAGGTGCGGGACCACCTGCTCTTGCGTGGTTTCATGGATGGCTATCGGTGGCAAGGTGATGAAGATGACTATCAAGTCGTCCATGGCCGGGGCTGGGCAAGAAATGAGGAAGGGCAACAAGACAAGTACCACCGCGGCGAGGGCGGGTGAGAAGACGAAGAATCTCCAGGACATGATCACGACGGTGATGCTGTACACAGTCATCATGTAGAAGATGTCGTACATGATGATGAGGAAGATCAAGACGAAGGGAATGATCATGAAGATGAAGATGCCGGAGCAGACGACGATGGATGCTGGGTGCAGGACCCTCATATTCAAGAGCTGCTTCTCAAGCGGACAGATAACGCAAGAGCTGCCGCCCGAGAGAAAGCCAAGCTGGATCAACTGGAGATAGACGCGGTTACTCCATTGTATGAAGGATGCAGGCCCGAGGATACCCGCCTGAAAGTAACGCTCATGGCTCTGGAGATGAAGGTAAAACACAAAATGACCGACGCATGCTTCTACGAGAACATGTCATTCTGGCACGAACGTCTTCCCAAGGGGAACAAGTGCCCGACCAGTTTCGAGGAGGCGAAGAAAATCGTGTGTCCTCTGGATTTACCGCACGTGAAATACCATGTGTGCATGAACAATTGCATCATTTATCGGGACGAGCACGCGGAGTCTACCATATGTCCGGTGTGCGGCGTCACTCGATACAAGAAGAGGAAGAAAGCTCCTCGAAAATCGGTGTGGTACTTTCCGATCACTCCTCGTCTGCAGCGGTATTTCGCGGACCCTAAGGTAGCAAAGCTCCTGCGTTGGCATGCGGATAGGGAGGAGAAGAAGCGAGAAGATGACGCAAATGATCCGGAGATAGATAAAAAAGACAAGATGCTGAGTCACCCTAAGGATGCGAGCCAGTGGCAAGCGTTGAACTTCGAATACCCAGAATTTGGGAACGATCCAAGGAACATCGTGCTGGGCGCGAGCACCGATGGAGTCAATCCGTTTGGCAGCCAGAGAAGCACACATAGCACCTGGCCTGTGTTTGTGTGGATGTACAACCTTCCCCCCTGGTTGTGCATGAAGAGGAAGTACATTCACATGAGTATGCTAATTGAAGGGCCGAAACAACCAGGGAACGACATCAATCTGTATCTGGGGCTGCTGAAAGAGGAGCTTGACACGCTGTGGAAAACGCCAGCCAATACGTGGGACGCCGCAGAGAAAGAATATTTCCCTATGAGAGCCGCACTGCTCACGACGGTGCACGACTATCTCGGTTACGGATATCTCGCGGGGCAGGTAGTCCACGGATTTTCTGGATGCGTAAGGTGCATGGATGACACAACGTATTGCCAGCTAGATAGAGATCCCGGGTCTTCGAAAACCGTGTTCATGGGACATCGAAGGTGGCTTCGCGGCGATGACCCGTGGAGGAAACACAAGGATCTGTTCGATGGTGAAACCGAACCCCGAAAACGCCCGTGTACGAGGAGCGGCGAGGAAATAGACAAGCTGTTGAAAAATTGGAAAGACTGCCCACTGCCAGGAAAGAAGCGAAAGGCGCCAGAGCCGCTGCTGAAGGTATGGAAAACGAGGTCTGTTTTCTGGGACTTGCCGTACTGGAAGATCCACCGTGTGCCTCACAGCCTTGATGTCATGCATATCACGAAGAACGTGTGCGAGAGTCTGCTTGGTACCCTGCTCAACATGCCAGAGAGGACCAAAGATGGGCCGAAAGCAAGGGCAGACTTGAAATCAATGGGCATCAGGCAGGAGCTTCACGCTAATAATGATGATGATGATGATGATGAGGCGAAGCAGGACACGGAAAGTCGTCGCAAAGGCAAAAAGGCCAAGAAGACCGGAAATGACTACCCTCCCGCGTGCTTCACTCTAAGTCAGGAGGAGATCGAGCAGTTTTTCACCTGCCTCCTAGGAGTAAAACTTCCTTACGGTTACGTGGGGAAGATAATCAGATACCTAGACCCAGCGAAGCAGAAGTTCAGCGGGATGAAGTCTCACGACTGTCACGTGCTGATGACGCAGATACTTCCAGTTGCAATCCGTGGGATCATGGACGCGCACGTCCGTGAAACGCTATTTGGCCTATGCAACTTTTTCGACATCATCTCTCGGAAGTCGATTGGCGTGAGGCAACTCAGAAGGCTACAGGAAGAGATCGTGGTGATACTATGCGAGCTTGAGATGTACTTCCCGCCCGCATTCTTCGACGTTATGGTGCATCTGCTGGTCCATATAGTGGAGGATATCATCCAACTCGGGCCGACGTTCCTGCACAGCATGATGCCGTTCGAAAGGATGAATGGTGTCATCAAAGGATACGTTTGCAACATGTCACGTCCAGAGGGAAGCATAGCCAGGGGCTTTCTGACCGAAGAGTGCATCTCCTACTGCACGAATTATCTAGGCATCGAGAACCCCGTTGGTCTGCCCGTCAACAGGCACCTCGGCAGGCTCGTTGGATGGGGTCACCATGAGGGTCGCCGCGAAATGCATGTCGACTTCGAGGGTCGACTCGCCGACTTTGAAAGAGCAAACCTAGTCGCGCTACAACACATAGACGTGGTCGATCCTTGGGTGGTAGAGCACAAAACCTTTATTAAGAAGACGTACAATGACCGAGGCCAACAGAGGACGGACGGAGATATACTCAAAGAGCACAACTCATGTTTCACGCGTTGGTTCAAGCAGAAGCTTCTGTCGTACCCTTTACATGAGGATTCTTCCGCGGAAGAACAACTCATATTCGCCTTGTCACAGGGCGCCGAGCACAACCTGATGACCTATGAGGCGTACGATATCAACGGCTACACATTCTACACCGAGGACAAGGACATGAAGAGCGATGGTTATCAGAACTCCGGGGTAACGATGGAATCCTACACCGGTAACGACAAGGACAGATACTACGGAAGGATTGAGGAGATCTGGGAGCTGAGCTACGCTGGAGAGAAGGTCCCGATGTTCCGTGTCAGATGGGCCAAAAACGTCATAAAAGAAGACCGGTATTTCACCACCATGGTTATACCCGAAGCCAAATCCAAGACCGCGGGCGCAAACGTCACCGCGAAAAATGAGCCATGGGTACTGGCTTCCCATGTGGACCAATGCTTCTTCATTACCGACCCGCCAAAGCCCAGTCGTGTTGTCGTGAGGAGAGGCAAAAGGAAGATCATCGGAATGGATGGAGTAGCCAATGAGCAAGACTTCGACAAGTACGGCGACCCGAAGATCGAACATGACGACGACGATGAAGTAGCAGCACACACCACAAGAAGAAGCAGGACCACCCTACCTAAAGGACGTCCGTTCCATAGAAGAACTCCGTTTGCGAAAAAGAAGGGCAAGAAGATTGTGAACAGATAGCTAGCTAAGACCGATTGTATTTAAATCGTAGTCTTCATTTCTCGATTGTATTTCATGGGCACCTTTTGATATCATGAATATTTTTAAATTTCATGGGCACTTTTTGAATTCATGAGGACACTTGATCTCGATTCCCCCTGCATCTCGATCTCGATCCCCCTCCATCTCGATCGCACCCGCACCCTCCCCCGCTAGCTCCACCCATCGCAACCCTCCCCCGCTCCACCGCCGGAGCACCCGGCCCCCCGCACCCGCACTTTTTGAACATATTTTTTAAATTTTTTTTACTATTTTTATAAAAAATATTACTGTTATAATTTAAACAAGTTTGAACATATTTAAACACAAATAAATATAAAAAACAGCATTTAAAATGCATAAAAAATATTACTGTTATGATTTAAACAAGTTTGAACATATTTAAACACAAATAAATATAAAAAACACCATTTAAAATGCATAAAGAAATATTGGGGATCCTGGGAATCGAACCCAAGACCTCTTGGTGTGTGTGCTGCGTGCTGACCAGTCGGGCTAGTGCGTGGGTTCTATTGTAGATAGGGTTGGGCTGTAGACATGGCTACTAGGCTAGGTTAAAACAAAATTCTAATGGCGCACCGAGGGGTGGTGCACCATTAGAACAGTCGTACTTATGGCGCACCTGCGTGTGGTGCGCCATTAGAAAGCTTCCCTCCACCTATTCCCCTCTGGCCTCTCTCCCTCCCTCGCCAGATCCCCCCCCCCCACTGGACCTAACTTTGCCCCCGCGCCGTCGCCCCCCGACGCCTAGCCGCTGCCGGAGCTTCAACGCCGGCGTCTTCCTCAGTCCGGGCACGGGGTGCAGGACGACGACCGCGGCCGCCGGCCTTCCCACGGCCAACTGAGGCATCCCTTCGATGACGCCGCCGCCGCCGACCCCGACCCCAACCCCGACCCTGACCCCTCCGGCGACCGGCCGCGCCTGCCCAGGTACCTCTCCTCCTTCCTCCTTCCTCCCTCTCCATCCTTCCTCCCTCCCCAACCTATGCATGGTGATTCCTCCCTTCTCCTCCACCCCCTCACCTGCAAACCCTAGGGCCATGGCGGCAGGCTTCTTGCTCCCTTGTAAGAACATCCTCTCTGTTGGCCTACATGTATTTCAGAGAACAAATTCGTAGTTCATTTCATTCTGTTGGCCTGCATTAGGTAAGCATCAAGTGGATTTAACTATTTTAGATAGTTTCAGTTAACTGTTTTGCGTTTCCTGAAGAGGTTCACCTATAGTTTCAAAAATTCAGTCACTGGATATATGCCATAATTTACAAAGAGCAAGTGATGTAGAGCAAAAATTCAGCAAATGATGTATAGTTTCAAAAATTCAGTGAAACTGAACCTACCCTATTGCTTCATGTAGCAAAGGCGGCAATGCAAGCAAGATCATGCTTGGCTTAGCCAAATTCATGTTACTGATTTTTTTTCAACATGATAAAATTGTCATGCTACTAAATGTTATAGAAATGCAAGGGAACACAGAAATACTAGGGCACACAACATTTAGAGTACTCTGAAATTCAGTTCTGAAATTTTTTGTTAGATAGTGGCTACACTAATCTAGAGTAGTATCCCAATCTGATGGAGTACTTGATTTGGGGGACTGAACTTATGCTTATGTATGCCATCAGAAGCACTTCGAAATCATTATTCTCTCTTTTCCTTGCAGGTTTGGGCAACTTCAGTCGGTTGATCTTGAATCCATTGAGCCTTCACTTAGAGCTGGTACTCATCCATGTAACTCTTCACATTTCCATGTAGGATGGTTGCCTATCACTTACTAGTGTGCTAGTGCCCCTTAGTCCAAAGACTAATAGCTATGACAAAGTATAATTCCTTTTAGTGTTTAAGTATAACAAAATTCAGAGAAATGCATGCAGAAGCTAGATCAGTACCAGCTAGCTAGCTAGCTAGTAGTAGTACTACTGCTACTGTTCTTTCCTTTCTTTTGGTAGTACTACTGCTAGTAGTAGTACTACTGCTACTGTTCTTATGTGTGCTGTCCACAGATTGGTGTACAGTCCTCCTTCGAACCCAACTTTTTCACCAGGTGGAACCAATGTGATTAACTTTAGGATCATTCTGTATGCATTTTCGCTGTTAAGAAGGCGCGCCCACAAAGCCATCTTCCACGTCCTTGACCATCCAGGTCCATCTTCCCCTAGTAAGAAACAACGATGTATTAACTTTCGATTTGAGGAGAAATGTCCCTTTACTAGTAGGTGAGATAAACCAGTACTAGGAAAATATTTCTTGTTGCACCCTTTCTTGGCAAAACACATACAGCTACAAGTTTGTGTCTTATGTTTTCACTTGATAAGCGATGATCCTAAGGCACATCCCGATAGTAAACCATTAATTCCAGCAATGAAGTTCAACAATGTGTATTCTTATTAGACTAGCACAATGCCCGTTTGCTGCCACGGATTAAAAATTACACTGCAAGATTAAGATGATTATACTGCTATCTGTGCCAGACCACACCATCCATATCTGCTCTTATACACCCCCTTTGTGCTAGATCGAAGTCCAACAGTGGGTGTGGCGACTATCAACAGTCATGATGATGGACAGATTGCCACAACCATTTGATTTTCTTTTGCATTCATCCTATTGTCAAAACATGCACAATTATTTGACTAATTCCATAGTATTGCTCGATACGGTTGATTCAAAAAGCAGGACAGACAAAAAGGACATATCAAATGTGGACATGTACTGTAAGGAAAGCATAAGCTATTTTATACCGAACAAGTAAAATCATAAGACTAATCTGCTGTATCCATTACTATATTTGGTCCATAGATGTTTATGACTCTGAGCCATGATCTGTAAAAATACATTTGTCATTCTTTCTGTGTTTGTACAGACTTTCTAAACTATTGATGATTTTTTGTTGGGAGACATATTATATCTGGAATGGAAGCTCACATAAGTTGAGCTGATTTTTGTCCATATGAAAGCAGAGGACCATATGGTCTGTGGCTGGGTTTTGTCTCCGACCATCGTGTCGTGATGAATTTGCAGGTACCCCGAGAGGCCCTTGAGTTTGCCGGAATGTCGATTAACTTCCGTTCCGGCAAATTCGGGTACTCCATATGTCCTATTTTCAGCAAAGGTCATGCTGAAATTTTCCGTGAATTTTAGCATGACTTTGCTAAAAATAGGACATATGGGGTACTTGCGACTAATGCATGGGCCGGGCTATCTTAGTACTTAATTAAGTAGGATCAACTGCCCTGCCATTCTTGTTGCATTAAATCATAGGTGGCAATAGAGCCAAGTGATTAGGCCCAACTTAGAATTATCCTTAGCATCGATAAACCCTAGATGATAAACCCAACATAGGTGGCAATAGAGCCAAGATTAGGCCCAACCTAGGGTGCCTCGGCATCGATAAACCCTAAATGATGAAAACTTAACTTGGTTGCCCCGGATGCCTCGGTGTCGATGAGAACCTAAATGATGAAAGCTTAGGCTTTTAGGGTGCCTCGGTGTCGACAAACCCTAAATCATGAGACCATGATCTTGTTCCTTGACAATAACCATCTTTTTGACCAAACTTTTTTCCTATTTAGAGAGAAACATGGCCCACAACGATGAGGCCGGTGGTTCGGGCGGCAAGCAATTCTGGGAGCTGTCCCAAGAGATGGAGGAACAACCTCACCGCTATGATGACGCCGCGGAAGACACCGATCCTGATTACACAACCCCTAGTGGCGTCGGGAATGACACCACTGATGGTGCCGCCGAGGATGCCACCACTGATGATGGCGGCGCACACACAGATGGTGGCGGCGCACACACATATGGCAGCCAACCGAAGAAGCAAAGGAAGGACCGGCGCCCGAATGCGCTCCGCACCGTCAAGGAGGAATTCACTCAAGTGGACTCCGACGGGAATCCAACGGAGCCCAAACATATAGTCAAGGGGTACTCGGTTCAGCTCGGGTGCATTCTCCGGAGCACCGTCTCGATCAACACCGAGAACCTTAGGCATAAGGACCGAGGGAATTTGCGCAACCTCCTCTTCACGAAGCTGCACGAACGATACAAGTTCCCCGCCGAATTTGAAAACACACGCCTCTCAGGGAATAAAGTGAACAATGCCGCCCTCACGAAGATGAGCACGGCCCTGTCTACTTGGAGATGCGCGGTGAAGAGAATGATTGATAAAGGTGATAGTTATGACAAGATCAAGGCGAAATATCCTTTGATGAGCGAAGATGAGTACAAGGAGTTCAAGATCAAGTGCCAGAGCCCCGCAACCTCCGAATCAAGTCAGTGGGGGAAAGAAATGCGGGAGTTGAACTTAGGGGAACACAAACTCGGTCCCGGCGGTTATAGAGTGGCGGAGCCTATTTGGGACAAGGAGGACGCGGAGCGTGCCGAGCAAGGCCTACCGCCCCGCTTCGAGAAATACAGCGATGACAAGCAGACCAGGAACTATGTCAGGGCCCGGTACAAGGAGGACCCGATAACAAAGGAGCTTACCACGGATCCGAAGACCAGGGCGCTTGAGCTTGTTCTGGTAAGGAATACACCCCCGCGTAATTAGCTCCATATGGTTGCACTCTAATTAATCCCCAATATTTCTAAATGGTTCATGTTCCTTTCGCAGGACAATGAAAGCAGTAGCGCGGGGTCGTCTAAGAGCTCCCCTTACGACACCCCTTTAAATAGGGCGTTGAACGTAATGAAAAAGAAGGATAAGCTCGATAAGCCGACGTCAGCTGGTCGTGTGGCCGGCAAAGGCTTGTCCACAAAATGGGGGTCATACTATACCGCTGGTGTGCGGAAGGAGAAAAAGACCAGCTCGGAAAGCCAGATGCGCGAGGTTGAAGAACTCAAGGCACAAGTGGCGCGGATTCTGGAGCTTGTCCATGAGCAAGTGCAACAACAACTTGGAACGACGCTCAACGCCATGGTGCCTACGTTGATTCATGGGCTGACGACGTGGATTGCGGGCGGCCAAAAGGGGCCTCCCTCGGTTCACAGCTTCACGGCCAGCAACTCGCACAGCGCGGCGGCGGCACCATTGGTGTCGCCGGCGGCGGCGCCATTGGTGTCTCCGGCGGCGGCGCCATTGGTGTCTCCGGCGGCGGCACCATTGGTGTCTCCGGCGGCGGCGCCATTGGTGTCTCCGGCGGAGGCGGTATTCGTGTCTCCGGCACCGGCACGGGCATTGGAGCTTAATGCACCAGGGTGTACGCCGACCGGCACCTCGCCAGCAAGCGCCCCCTCCGTCAGTTGCACGCCCGCCGTTGGCGGTGCCTCGACATTAGCCGAGCTCGATGGCATCACGGTAACTAAGCCTCTTGGCCGATGACTTCATCTCCTTGCCTTTGACTGGGCATCCCTAACGCCCTATACATGTTTTTCCAGGGCACCGCCGACGTTCCTTGCACTCTTCTACACTTCGTGGGCGCCGAGTTGGTCGATGTCGCCAAGGGCAGAATCGTTCAACCGGGCAACCCCATGTTCCACGGTAATCGGATGCCAACCACAATGTATAGGGTTGAAGTGGTCCGGGTGCTGCCAGGCTGCGACGAGCTATTACCTCCGATTCGACCCGCTGGGGCCGACGAAGAAGATGAGATGACCCTCGGCACCTGCGTAAACTGGCCCCTGCTATGGCCGAAGAGCCAGATTCGTTTGGGGGCAGGGGACACCACCCCACAGACAAGACCGCCAGTCGTACCGGCGCCAAGCCATGGCAAGAACGCCGCAACGCTACCGGACCTGCCGGACATCCCTATGGCACAGGATCCGGACAGCCCTATGGCACAGGATCCGGACGGCGACGACAACGACGACGGTACATTTACCAAAGTTGATAAGTACTTTGCCGAACATGGGTACGCTGACGAGTTCTGCGGGCCTCTTTCTCAAGAACCCAACCAAGACCACCGCGATCTAGCTGGTACGGCGGAGAAATCCAATTGCAACAAGCGTCGTCTGGCGTTCAGTTCTCAGGACACGCCTCCAGCTCCCGCCTTCACCGAGCCTCAGATAGCTGAGGCGCGAAATATTATCAGCCCCAACACGCTGAAGAAGGCGGTCTGTGAGCAGAACTCGGTCCCATTACAGGAGATCAAGAAGAAGGGCCGGAAACGAAAGACTAACAAGGGCGCCGGTGCGAGCCAGCCGGCACCGAGTTCGATCCGTGCTCAGGACGGGCCACCTTCACCTAAGGATATCTCGAGGAGGGTGCATGTGGCGGGTAGGGCGATGCTACCGCCAAATATGCTGAATGCTGCAACCGGTGCTATGCGGAGTCTGCACGACAGTGTTCTGATTTTGGAGAAGCGGCGTCTCAGAGAGAAGGATGTGGCATACCCGGTTTTCGTGGCCAAGGTGCCAGAGAGCAAGGGCTTTGTGGATGGCGACATCGGGGGTATGATCGTCCTGCGGTTTGATGACATCTTTGCTATGTTTAACCTTCATCCGTTGCACTACACCTTCGTTCGGCTGTTTTCGCTAAGCATGCAGATGCGGATCATTAGAGACAATACCCCAGACATCGTGATAGTCGACCCCTTCTACATGCGTGCCAAGCACTTGAGCAGTGCTGGGGACCGCCAAATTGCGAGTTCACACCTCGAAGGCGCCATTCTGGCAAACGCGGATAAGGATAACTTCCTTGTGCCTTACTTTCCCGAGTAAGTCATCCCTTAACCACCCCGTAACATATGATTTCTTAGATTTCGATCGTTCTTTTTTTTCTAACATTCCGTGTTCTGTGCAGTGACACACATTGCACACTCATCCTCTTAAGCCCGAAATATTCCATGGCCACGTATTTCGACCCGAACCGTAACTCCATGATAGACTACACAAATGTGAAGAAAGTTCTTGATGATGTTCTCCCCGGCTACGCCCAATCTAGAGGCACCTTCACCAGGCCAGTTCGTAAGTACGGAAAGCACATCTTCTCACACAATACGAAGTTCTGCTGCGTCAAGCAGCCGCCTGGCGGTCAGAAGGATGCCTACTACGCCCTCCATCACATGCGGGCGATCGTAAGGGACCATCATCACCTTCTGCTACCAGATAATCTCAAAGATTGGGCCGCGAGCTTGTCGGCAGTCCAGGACGCGGACCTCAGACAAGAATTCTTT
This sequence comes from Triticum aestivum, assembly GCF_018294505.1. Classification (NCBI taxonomy): domain Eukaryota; kingdom Viridiplantae; phylum Streptophyta; class Magnoliopsida; order Poales; family Poaceae; genus Triticum; species Triticum aestivum. The sequence goes on along the minus strand of NC_057801.1, from coordinate 822,899,942 downwards.
CGCATCCAGTCGGAGTTTGTGGACATCATCCATCAAGATGTCCTTCATACCGCGGGGTAGTTCTTCCTCAGATATCAACCGTCCAACAGTGAGATAGATGAAACGCTACAAATGCAGGGTGACAACGACCGTGATTTCATGACCATCACGACAGACGGCGGCTTCACCCACGCTCCTGTCCGATGAGTTGAGTCGAAAGTAGTGATGTGTAGTTCTGAAACATTGATTGGCTCATGTTGTAATTAAACTTTAATGAATTCGGATGTCTCTTTGGTTTGGACGGTTGTTCAACTTAGATGTAATCGATGCTATTTATTAGTAGGACCATGAATCGTGCTATTAATGTCTTGCTTTTCTCTTCCGATCCTTTTGTTGCATACTTACACATTGCTTATGTATTGTCTGTTGTTTGGCTTGTGCATAGAGATGCCGTCGTATGTCGTGTACAAGGGTAAGGTTCCCGGAGTCTACGATGACTGGGAGGAGTGTCGGAGACAGGTTCACCGTTTCAACGGTAACAATTACAAAGGGTACACCACTAGGGCGGAGGCCGAATCTAGATACGCCCGCTATCTAGCGGGAGAGAGGAGGGAGCGTTGGAGGAACCGGATGAAGACCAGTTTGATCGCGATGATGCTCATCGTGATGACCACAGCTCTCTTCTATGTGATGGTAGTTTAGATGATCGATTCGACTTGTAATGTGAAGGCAAACTCGATACTCGCGGTCTTGAGACTTGTAATGTTTTATCTTTGTCCGGTCTTTTGAATCCGGAGACTATTATGATGAATTGTATTCGGAGACTAATCTTCTATTGTATTTGATGAATCTGATGTTGCTGTGTGCTGCTGTCTATATTCTATGCAATAATATATTTTGTAACCTGTGCAAAAATCAGAAAAGCAAAAAAAATAAAACCTAATATTCATACTAATGGCGCACCACACAAGACACTAATGGCGCACTGTGATCATCACACTAATGGCGCATTAGCTGCTGGTGCGCCATTAGAATGCCAAAGCACATTTGTACATATGGCCCCTGGGAGGCATTCTAATGGCGCACTGCAGGCTATACTAATGGCGCATTACGCGGTGCGCCATTAGAACACCAGATACTAATGGCGCACCAGTAGTGCGCCATTAGAATTTAATTCTAATGGCGTGATGCCAGTGGCGCACCAGTAGTGCGCCATTAGAAGGCAAATTCGGTGCGCCACTAGCATGCCTTTTCCTAGTAGTGTGCGGTCCGGGATGAGACTTTTCTTCCCAACAGATCTTCGTATTCGGCGGCTTCGCACTGCGGGCCAACTCGTTCGGCCATCTGGAGCAGATCGAAAGCTACGCCCCTGGCCATCATGTCAGGTTTGGAAGCTTAAACTACACGGCCGACATCCGCGGGGACTTGATCTTTGACGGATTCGAGCCATGACCGGGTGCACTGCACTGTCACGATGGGCATGATTTAGCTCTGTCATCGGACAACGCCCAGAGCGTCGCTCAGGTGTCCACTCCGACCATTAGCTCGGAGCCCACTACGTCAGTCGGGGACGGACGGTTGGACGCCGCCCCGAAAACTACAACCTCTACGGCGATAGAGCCGGATACCAGCCTAGTCCCTCGCAAGGACCGTGACTCCAAGGTGCCGGACTCCGATCCGGACTCCGTAAATCCCGCACCTCTTCCGATTAAGCCCGATTGGGCTGCGGTCATGGAGTTCACCGCCGCGGACGTCTTTCAGCACTCGCCTTTCGGCAACATCCTGAATTCATTAAAATCTCTCTCTTTGTCAGGAGAGCCCTGACCGAACTACGGCCAACACGGTTGGGATGCGGACGACGAAGAAATTCGAAGGCCACCTACCACCCACTTCGTAGCCACTGTCGATGATTTAACCGACATGCTCGACTTTGACTCCGAAGACATCGACGGCATGGACGCCGATGAAGGAGACGATCAAGAACCAGCACCTATAGGAAACTGGAAAGCCACCTCGTCATATGACATATACATGGTGGACACCCCTAGAGCGGGGGATGGCGAGGAGAAAACGGAGGATGACCCCTCCAAGAAGCAACCCAAGCGCCGACGTCAGCGGCGCCGCTCTAAGTCCCGCCAAAGCAAAAACGGCGATTCCGGCACCGGAGATAACAACACGCCGGACAGTGCTGTAGACAACCCCCTCCAGCAGGATTCAATGCAGGAGGACGAAGGAGCCAGCCCTCATGAGAGAGCGGCCGACAAAGAGGATGAGGACGACAATTACATGCCTCCCTCTGAAGACGAGGCAAGCCTCGACGACGACGAATTCGTCGTGCCAGAGGATCCCGTCGAACAAGAGCATTTCAAACGCAGGTTCGTAGCCACAGCAAGCAGCCTCAAGAAAAAACAGCAGCAGCTTAGAGCTGACCAAGACTTGCTAGCCGACAGATGGACTGAAGTCCTGGCGGCCGAAGAGTATAAACTAGAACGCCCATCCAAGAGCTACCCAAAGCGCAGGCTGCTACCCCAACTTGAGGAGGAAGCAACTAAACCTACATCACCAGTGTACGATGCGCCTGATCGGCCACCCCGTGGCCGCGATAGAGAGGCCTTCAGGCCCTCAACGCAAGCCGCACCCCGACACCGCTCAAAACATACCAGAGTACGGGGAGACGCAACAGACCTGCAAGACATCTTGGAGAATAAGGCAAGGCAAACAAGATCGATCTACGGATCGCATGGGCGCCCCACTTCACGTGACGCTAGCCGTCACGCCGGACATAATAAGTATGGCCCGGCCGAATACAACAGACCAAGCTCGTCCGAGCTGCGTCGTGATATAGCCCAGTACAGGGGCGCCGCACACCCACTATGCTTCACAGCCAAAGTAATGGATCATCAAATCCCCGAGGGCTTCAAACCCGTAAACATTGAATCATACGATGGCACAACAGATCCTGCGGTATGGATCGAGGATTATCTCCTTCATATCCACATGTCTCGTGGTGATGATCTACACACCATCAGATACCTCCCGCTCAAGCTTAAAGGGCCAGCTCGACATTGGCTTAATAGCCTGCCAGCAGAGTCAATTAGTTGTTGGGAGGACCTGAAATCCGCATTCCTTGACAACTTCCAGGGCACGTATGTGCGACCACCAGACGCCGATGACCTAAGCCACATAATCCAGCAGCCAGAGAAATCGGCCATACAATTCTGGACACGGTTCCTAACCAAGAAAAACCAAATAGTCGATTGTTCGGACGTCGAGGCCCTTGCAGCCTTCAGGCACAACATCCGAGACGAATGGCTTGCCCGGCACCTAGGACAGGAAAAGCCGAAATCTATGGGAGCCCTCACGACGCTCATGACCCGCTTCTGTGCGGGGGAAGACAGCTGGCTAGCTCGTAGTAATAACATAACCAAGAGCTCCGGCAATTCGGATACCAAGGATAACAACGGTAGGTCACGTCGCAACAAGCATAAGCGCCGCATTAACGGTGACAATACTGAAGATATGGCAGTCAATGCCGGATTCAGAGGCTCTAAACCAGGTCAGCGGAAGAAGCCATTCAAAAGAAACCCTCAGGGCCCATCCAGCTTAGACCGGATACTCGATCGCTCGTGCCAGATACACGGCACCCCCTAACAGCCAACAAGGATTGTTGGGTGTTCAAGCAGGCAGGGAAGTTAAGTGCCGAGACCAGAGACAAGGGGCTACATAGCGATGACGAGGAGGGGCCCCGGCCGCCGAACAACAAAGAACAAAAGGGATTTCCCCCGCAAGTTCGGACGGTGAACATGATATACGCAACCCACATCCCCAAAAGGGAGCGGAAGCGTGCTCTCAAGGACGTCTATGCGCTGGAGCCAGTCGCCCCAAATTTCAACCCATAGTCCTCCTGCCCGATCACCTTCGATCGAAGGAACCACCCCACCAGCATCCGTCACGGCGGATTCGCCGCACTGGTTCTAGACCCAATTATCGACGGATTTCACCTTACCAGAGTCCTAACGGACGGCGGCAGTAGCCTGAACCTGCTTTACCAGGACACAGTGCGAAAAATGGGCATCGATCCTTCAAGGATTAAACCCACAAAGACAACCTTCAAAGGTGTCATCCCAGGGGTAGAAGCCAGCTGTACAGGCTCGGTTACACTCGAAGTGGTCTTCGGATCCCCGGATAACTTCCGGAGCAAGGAGTTAATCTTCGACATAGTCCCATTCCGCAGCGGCTATCACGCCCTGCTTGGACGAACCGCATTTGCAAAGTTCAATGCGGTGCCACACTATGCATATCTCGAGCTCAAGATGCTAGGACCTCGCGGAGTCATCACGGTAAACGGAAACACCGAATGCTCTCTCCGAATGGAGGAGCACACGGCGGCCCTGGCGGCCCTGGCGGCGGAAGTACAGAGTAGCCTCTCAAGGCAGTTCTCCAATCCAGGCGTCAAACGTCCGGACAACGTCAAGCGAGCCCAAAGTAACCTACAACAAATCCGACTGGCACGATCCGAGCAAGCATAGCAGTGCGGCCCCAACCCCAGCCCTCGCCAAACGGTGATACTGGTACCACGCGTACATAATTACGCCTTAGAGATACCATGGGCATAAGGGGAGGGGCACAACAACAGCACGCCCAGAATGCGGCTCAACCGCACTCAGGGGCTCCCTATTTCGCCGTTTTCTTTTTTACACACTTTCAGGACCCAACTATTCGGAAGGCCTGTCCGGCAATACACTCGCCAAACCGGCGATGCAACAGCCAGGGAGGGAGCAAGCCACGTCAAAAGTCCAGGTGGTCTCTATAACGAGTTTAATACCTATTTTACTTACAATCCCGCAGCTTGCCCCTGGAGGGGAATATGTCAAATACTCCCATCTCTCGCTTACCGCACTTCTTGTATCGTCCTGCTTTCGCAGCAGCCCTTTTTAAATAAACAATATATAGCTCTTACCTATTATTGTACTTATCTATTTTTATATACAAATATGTTCAGTCATGACATTCTGCAACCGTACACTTTGGTGCGGACAATACACCAGGGGCTTACAACACCCCATAACATGGTGTGAGAAGACCGAACACCCTCACGAGTGCGGCACCCCGAACTTATAGCACTATATGCATCGGCTCCGAATCATGTCTTTGGTCAATAGTTGGGTTTGCCCGGCTCCCATGTTTTGGTACCTTACGTTCCGCATTGTTGGCTAAGGTAGCGCTGGGAGAACTACTGCGATTGTGCCCCAGTTGAGTTGGGTTAACACCTCAGTAGAGAAAGCTAAAACTGACTGTCATGATAGTGCGAGAGACCGGTCGCTATTCGCGAGGTTTCTTCGAGTCCTTAAAGACTTATGCCGCTTCGAGCGAGGAACCAGACTTATCTGGCCTAGGCGTGGATAGCGCCCCAAACTCGGTCTTCCGAATACTAGGGGCTTTGCCGAAATTTAAAATTATAGAATTCTATGGCTAAGTGAGAGTGATAAAGCATTATAAGTCCGATGGCCTGGTTCGTTGTGATGAACGCCTCCCTAGATGGACCCAAGAATGGGAACAAGAGCGCTCAGGTTTATCCCGAACACCCCAGCACTCGTGGCATGGGGGTCGAAGCCGACGACTTGCATCTCTCAGATTTGATAAACGACCGCACAAAAGGTAATATTTTAAATTAACAAGCGTTGCTTAACGCATATGAACAAAGCTTCAGCGTACAGGATAACAAATGTGAGTGTACTAAAAAATTGCATCTTTGGAGCACTCATCCGCTATACGGCGGGCACCCTTCAGAACGCCATTATAATACATCTCGGGCGTACGATACTCCTTGCCCGGCGGTGGCACGTCCGTCAACAGCTTCTCCGCATCTAGCTTGCCCCAGTGCACCTTGGCACCGGCAAGGGCCCGACAGGCACCTTCAATACAAATGGAGCGCTTGACGACCTAAATCCACGGACACGCGTCCACCAGCCGCCGCACCAGACCGAAGTAGCTCCCAGGCATGACTTCTCCAGGCCACAGCCGAGCTATGAGGCCCTTCATGGCCTGTTCGGCCACCTTGTGGAGCTCGACCAGCTGCTTCAGTTGGTCGCTCAGGGGCACCGGATGTTTGGCCTCAGCATACTGAGACCAGAACACTTTCTTCGTCGAGCTCCCCTCTTCGGCTCGGTAGTATGCGGCGGCATCAGACATACTATGGGGCAGATCAGCGAACGCTCCTGGAGAGCTCCGGATTCGGGTAACTAGCAGATAATTAACTTCTATATTATTGCTTTGCATAAAGAATGCCTTACCCGCCGCTATCTTCTTCATCGCCTCGATCTCCTGAAGGGCCTTCTGGGCTTCGGCCTTAGCGGTCTTGGCACTCTCAAGAGCCAAGGCAAGCTCGGACTCTCGAGTCTTCTAGTCACGCTCCAAACTCTCATGTTTTTCCACGAGAGCCTGGAGCTCTTGCCGCACCTCCGCCACCCGCGCCTCCTGCTTCTCTCGCTCGGTGCGCTCCAAGTCCGCATTCTTTTCGGCCTTGGAGACCACCTCTTTCAGGGTCGCCACCTCGTTCGTGGCTCCTGCAACATTAACGTTGGTCCTGTTATTATTCTGCAACCAAGTATCTCTATATACATTTACAGGAAGGTACTATGTACCCTCTTTATCCTCGAGCTGCTTCTTGGCACAGCCGAGGTTGCTCTCGGACCGCTCGAGGCTTTCCTTCAATGCATTGACCTCTGCAGTTAGTGCGGCAGAGGTCAGCAGCGCAGCCTGCATTCCCATATTGACATATTTCTATTAGACTCCTGCGTATATCTTTTTAGATCCCCAGTTCGGCTTTTCTTTCTGAACACCGAACTGAGCATCAGGGGCTACTGTCTATGCGGTAATATTATATATATATATATATATATATATATATATATATATGTTTTTGAACACATACCTCAAAGCCCGTTAACAGGCTTGTACAGGCTTCTGTCAGCCCACTCTTGGCGGACTGAACCTTCTGAATCACCGCACTCATAAGAGTGTGGTATTCCTCGTTGATGGAGGCGCCGTTAAGCGCCTCCAGCAAATTGTCCGGCGCCTCCGGATGGACGGAAGTCGCCGGCGTCGTAGGCTTGCCCTTCTTATGAAGGCGCCGCCTGTCGGACTCTGGAACTGCTGATGGTTTCGGAGCAGTGTCCGGCCTGGGGCCGGACTTAGATCCCTCCGGAGCTTTACCCCCTTTCGGGCTGGAGTCCGGAAGGTCGCCTTGTGGCGCCTCCAGGACCACCTCCTCCTGGTTTAGTCCCTTTTGAGACTCCACCTCGGCGTCGTCCATAGGAAGAGGGGAGGAGGCTGTCGGAAGTGAAGCGCTATTCACATCCGACGAATCCAAGGAGCCGCTCGTTGAATTGTCGAGCTGGGCCTTGGGCGGACTACATGATGAAATTCGGTGTCAGAAAATGCCAAATAATGGAGGGGTGTCATAAGTTATTTGGATGTCCGGATGCTTACGATTTTGCCAGGGGCTTGACCCTGGATGGCGATTCCTCCCCGCCGTCTTCGGTGTCGGAGGTGTAGTCCGGAAGGAGGGTTCTCCCTTTCTTGGACCCTCCGGCCTCCCCAGTTGGGGCGGCTTTCCTTTTCTTTCCTTCCCCCGTTGGAGGGGGAGAGGCTTCTTCTTCTTCCTCCTCCTCGTCCTCAGAGGCGGAGGGTGCTTCGGGGTTGTCGGGCGATGAATCCGACACCACCAGGCGCCGGGAACTCTTTCGAGTCCCCGTGGCCTTCTTCTTGGCCTTCTTCTCCGGCACCACGTGAGGTGCCGGGACCAGCAGCTTCGTCAAGTGGGCATCCGCTGGGTCTTCGGGCAAGGGAGCCGGACAGTTGATCTGTCCAGCCTTTTTCTGATAGTCCTGTTAAGGAGATGGGAGTTTAGATCCCGCATAGAATCGAATCTATGAAAAACAAATACCCCGTAAAGGGAAAATTAATCTCACCGCGCTGGCTTGGCGCTCGGCGCAGAATCCGCGATCCTCGGTGACGGGAGGGGAGACCTCGGAGCTCTTGAATAGCACCTTCCAAGCATCCCCATGCTTTGTGTCGAAGAGCCGGGACAGAGTATGGTGCTGGGCCGGGTTGAACTCCCAAAAGCTAAAAGCCCGTCGTTGACACGGGAGAATCCGGCGGAAGAGCATGACCTGGACGACGTTGACGAGTTTAACCTTCCTGTCGATCAGGTCTTTGATGCGGGTTTGAAGTCCGGTCAATTCCGCCGAACTACCCCACGACATGCCCGTCTCCTTCCAAGATGTGAGCCGCGTGGGGATACCAGATCGGAATTCGGGGGGCCGCTGCCCATTCAGGGTCACGCAGCTCAGTGATATAGAACCACCCCGATTGCCACCCTTTGATGGTCTCTACGAAGGCGCCCTCGAGCCATGTAATGTTGGCTATTTTGCCCACCATGGCGCCTCCGCACTCCTCTTGGCGCCTGCCCACTACCTTCAGCTTGACGCTGAAGATCTTCGGCCATAGGCCAAAGTGAGGCTGGATGCGGAGGAAGGCCTCACACATGACGATAAACGCCGAGATATTGAGGATGAAGTTCGGGGCCAGGTCGTGGAAGTCCAGGCCGTAGTAGAACATGAGCCCTCGGACGAACGGGTGAAGAGGAAAATCCAGTCCGCGGAGGAAATGGGGAAGAAAAACAACCCTCTCATGGGGCCTGGGGGTGGGGATGAGTTGCCCTGTCACATCCCTAGCTTCTGGCAATGCACTAGTAGTAGTCTTTGGTGATGCATCATGTTTACTTTTAAAGAAGTTTGAAATGGGGATTGTTGAAACCCTAGCACCAAATGAAATTTAACTAGGTTCAATAAAAATATTTTCAATAACCCAGAATGCCCTTTGGAAATGTTCATAATTTCTGTTAAAGGTGAAAACCTCTTACAAAAATGATGAACATATTTATAGGCTATTCCTGGATTTTTGAATTAAATTATATAGTATTTGCATTTGAGCATTTAAATGCTATTAAATATTTCAAATGCTCAAATAATCATAAACCAAAATGTTTACTGTTGGATATATTCTAAACAGTAGCCATGATTAGTTTCATGATTTTTGAAAGTGTCTGAGTATTTTTTTTAAAGCCCTAAATTTACAGAATAATAGAAAACTAAGATAATTAGAAAAAGAGAGAGAGAGAGAAGGAAGTTACCTGGCCTTACCGTGCAGCCCACCAGAGCCTGGCCCAGCTCCATCTGGCCGGCCCAGCCAGCCCAGCCCACCCTTCTCCTGTCGTCTTCCTCCCCTCGCACCGAAGCTGCTCGGTGGCGAGCGCTGGCGATGCCTTGGCCACCTCCTGCTTCCCCCCCTGGCCACCTCCTGCCTGGTTGCCTCCCTCCTCGACGCCCGGAGACGCCACGCACTCCCCCTCGCCCCCTGCACCTCTCCTCTCTCCCCCTGGACCCCATTCCCTCCTCTGCTTCCCTCTCACGCACACCACCGAGCGGAGCTCGCCGTCATCGTCGCCGTACCCATGGCCACCACCACCCCTTCTCCTCCCCGACGTGCTCCTGAGCTCCGCAGTGCCCCCCTCGACCTCCCCGTCGGCTCACGCGACCGGAGAAGCCCCGAAGCGCCGTCCCGACGCTTTTCCCCTCCTCGGCCACCGAGGACCGCCGCCGTCGATTCGCCGCTTCCGACGCCTCCCCGAGCTCTCTGAGATCACCGACGACCCCACCGTGAGCTCCTCTACCGATCCCCCCTTCTCCCATGTCCATTAGCTCGTCGTATCCGTCGTTTCCGTCGAGACCGAGACCTCACCGGCGCCGGACTTGTCGCCGTCGTCGTTTTGGTTCACCTCCGTCCAAACCGAGCACGCAGACGTACTCAGAGCACTCCTAGGAGCCCGTAGCGCCCACCAACCCCTCCTCCCATGCACCATAGCGCCGAACCCGCCGTTGCCCGAACTCCGGCCGCCGCCACGAGCTCGACTCCGGCGAGCCCGCTCCACCCCAGCTCCTCCCACTTGCACTACCAGACGCGCGCGACCCCCAGCTACGCGTAGGACCAATCCGCCGTCCAAATGGTCGCCTGTGGGCGAAACCCGACGCGCTCCGCCGCCACTGACCTCACCGGCGACGAGCCGTCGGCCTAACCCCGGTCTAGTTAACCACTAATGACCCAACTAACCCTCCCCAGAGCCACTGACGTATGGGCCCCACGCCCTTAGTTAATTTTTATTATTTCCTGTTAAGTCTTAACCTAACCACCATGGGCCCACACGTCAGCATTGACCGTGCTAACGTGTCTGTTGACCCGGCCCCACCTGTCATTGGCACTATCCAGCCCCAGTCACTGACCAGTGGACCCCACTGGTCAGGTTATACCTGGACCCGCCTAGTTGACCTGCTGACATCAGCATGACCTAGTGCTGACACAATAAATCATTTTCTGGATTTATTATAATTCAGGAAATTCCAGAAAATGCCTAAAACTTCAATAAATCATAGAAAATTAACCGTAACTCCAAATTAAATAATTTATATATGAAAAATTATCAGAAAAATTCAAGGAATCCATCTGTACCATTTTCATGCATGTTAGAACAACTTATAGCTGCTGTTTAGCACAAATCATATAAAGGGCATTTATTTAATCACATATGGAGTTTGAATTTGAATTTTATATTCAAACCAACTTCATTTAATCTGTTGCTAGTTGCATTAGCTCAAAACACATTCATATTGCCATGTCATGAGCATGCATCATATTGTGCATTGCATTGATTGTATTTCCTCTTTGTTGCCGGTATCTGTTCCCTCCCGATAGACGCGATACCGACGATGTGATCGTTGACACTGATGAAGACTCAATGTTATCTTCAGAAGTGCCAGGCAAGCAAAACCCCCTCGTTCATTCTGATAAAATCCCACTCTCTCGCTCCTGCTCTCTTTTACTGCATTAGGACAACAACGACATATATGTTACTTGCTGCGGTAGCTGAACCCCTTCATCCTTTGCATGACCTGTCATTGCCACAGTAAATAGATGAAACCCACTAGCATGAGTAGGAGTTGTTTGAGCCCTGATGTGCCTACTCATTCATGCTTGTTTGTCATGCCTGCTACTGCTTAGAGTTGAGTCCGGTCTGATTCATCGAGGATGAATCAGAGGTGTGTGAACATGTCCTACTATGTGTGAGCTAAGTGTGTGAACACGATTTGGTAAAAGGTGTCGGTGAGAGGCCATGTAGGAGTACATGGTGGGTTGTCTCATTGAAGCCGTCCTTAGTAACTGAGTTCTGTGTTTGTGATCCATGATTCAGCTACTACCATGCATTGGGCCCTGAAATATGACCCCGCTCGACTTCTTATTCACCCTAGTCCTCTGTCCAGGAGTTGCAAGTAGTTTCTGGTGTTTGTAGCTTACTGGAGGCCGTGGACAGCGCTGACCGTAGGGGTGGGCTGTGATGCGGTAGGTACGTGGCACGGTGTACCGGATGCCCGTTTGGTATCTCGGGAACCCTGTTCACATCGTTTGGGGCTGTGAGCGAAACCCCGGCCGGATCTCCTCATGGATGGAACCTGAATAGGCGATAAACCTAGACTAGAGACTTGAGTGTTTAGGTAGGTCGTGGTCTACATCCACGTCGGCTTTCGCTTGAAGTCCGCCGAGCACATGTCGTGTGCAGACGCTAAGTGGTGGAAACATGTATGAAGAAGTACACCCCTGCAGGGTTAACATCATCTATTCGAATAGCCGTGTCCGCGGAAAAGGACTTCTGGGTTGCTTATATCAGTTCATAGACAAGTGAAAGTGGATACTCTAAAATACGCAAGATAAGCGTGAGTGCTATGGATGGCGTTCTCGTAGGGAGACGGGAGCGGATCCATAGTGGTGTATTGATATGGTGAATATGTGGACTCGTGTGCGCCACCTCAAAAGAGTTACTTGCAGTCGTAGTTCAGGATAGCCACCGAGTCAAAGCTGGCTTGCTGCAATTAAACCCCACCATCCCTTTGTTGATAATGATGCATATGTAGATAGTTCTGATGTAAGTCTTGCTGGGTAAATTTGTACTCACGTTTGCCTATTTTATGTTTTTGCAGAGAGACTTCGGTCTCACTAGTAGTTTCGCGTGGACTTCGACGTTTAGCTTGTTACCTCAGCTACGATCTTGTGCCCTCGGCAGGATCTGGTAGATAGTCAGGCTTCTCAGCCTTTTTCATTTATAGATGTCTGTACTCAGACATGATAGCTTCCGCTTGTGCTTTGACTTGTATGCTCTGATTGTTGGGTCATGAGACCCCTGTTTGTAATATCTCGCTCCTCGGAGCCTATTGAATAAATACTTGAGTTGTAGAGTCATGTTGTGATGCCATGTTGTATTTGCACATATCGAGCATATTGTGTGTATGTTATTGAAATGCTTGGTATGTGGGATCTGACAACCTAGTTGTTTATCCTTAGTAGCCTCTCTTACCGGGAAATGTCTCCTAGTGTTTCCACCGAGCCATGGTAGCTTGCTACTGCTCCGGAACACTTAGGCTGGCCGGCATGTGTCCTTCTTCGTTCCTGTGTCTGTCCCTTCGGGGAAATGTCACGCGATGAATACCGGAGTCCTGTTAGCCCGCTACAGCCCGGTTCACCGGAGTCCTGCTAGCCCAGTGCTACAGCCTGGATTCACTCGCTGATGACCGACACGTTTGATGCTGGGTCATGGATGCCTGTCCCTGTAAGTCTGTGCCACTTTGGGTTTACGACTAGCCATGTTAGCCCGGGCTCCTTATCATATGGATGCTAGCGACACTGTCATATACGTGTGCCAAAAGGCGCAAACGGTCCCGGGCAAAGGTAAGGTGACACCCGGGGAATACCGTGCGTGAGGCCGCAAAGTGATATGAGGTGTTACATGCTAGATCGATGTGGCATTGAGTCGGGGTCCTGACATGCCCCACATCTGGAAGCCGGTGCGCGATGTCGTTAGACAAGTATCCGGCCTTCCTCAGTTTTTTGATTTGCCCCTCCGTGACGGAGGAGGCCATCCATCTGCCTCCCACTCCGGACATGGTTGGAGAAGGTTGAGGTGGGAAGTGCGGGCTTGGGCGCTGGAGCTCGAGCGTGCAGGGACGGATAAGCAGAGGAGGAAGAAGGCGTGAATGGAAAGGGCGGATTCTTATCCCCTTATATGGGCGGCCGAAACTACGAGCCCCCCGCCGGCCTAATAAAACTCGCTTATCTCCAAGCGCCGCGGATAATGACGCGGTTGGGTTACCCACACCCGTATTGATGAGAATCCCGGAATAAGGGGACACGATCTCTGCTTTGACGAGACATGCCAAGGAAGCCGCCTCGCTAAACGCGCTGAGGTGGAACAATAAAATGAATAAAAGCCTGGCCGTGGCATGATGTCACGCCGCGGAATACGTCAACAGATCTGATTAACGCAAATATTATTCTCTCTACGGTGGAATGTGGAACTTATTTTGCAGAGCCGGACACTACCCTGGTGTTCAACATCTTCTATGAAATATTCGGAGGAGGAACCCGCCTTGCAATGCCGAAGACAACTTGCGCACCGGACTCGTCGTCATTGAAGCCTGGTTCAGGGGCTACTAAGGGAGTCCTGGATTAGGGGGTGTCCGGATGGCCGGACTATGACCTTCGGCCAGACTTCCAGACTATGAAGATACAAGATTGAAGACTCCGTCCCATGTCCGTATGGGACTTTCCTTGGCGTGGAAGGCAAGCTTGGCGATACGATATGAAGATCTCCTCCCATTGTAACCAACTCTGTGTAACCCAAGCCCTCTCCGGTGTTTATATAAACCGGAGAGGTTTAGTCCGTAGGACGAACAACAATCATACCATAGGCTAGCTTCTAGGGTTTAGCCACTCCGATCTCGTGGTAGATCTACTCTTGTACTACCCATATCATCAATATTAATCAAGCAGGAGTAGGGTTTTACCTCCATCGAGAGGGCCCGAACCTGGGTAAAAACATCGTGTCCCTTGTCTCCTGTTACCATCCGCCTAGACGCACAGTTCGGGACCCCTACCCGAGATCCGCCGGTTTTGACACCGACACCTAGCTTGGGGGAGTACGTATTCCCACCGACATTACATTCATGTTCACACATTTCATTTCAGTTGTCGGTGTCCACACTTTTTCATTGTATCATCCATGTTTAATTTATTTTCTCGCTTTCTTCTTGTGTGTTTGAAAAACTTTGAGAAAATCCAAAAATATGTTTCTTTCTTCTTTTTGATTTTTATTCCTAGTTTAAATTGTTGTAGCAATAAAAAGAAAATCCAAAAAGATTTCCTTGTTCTTCTTTTGCTTGTTGAGAGCTTTCCCGTGTAAATAGTTTTTCTCGTTTTTTCTTTTCCCTTTTCATTTGCTTGTTTACGAAAAAAAACCAAAAACTCCAAAAATATTTCAGTGTGTTTCTCTGAATTTCTTTTCTTTTTGTTGAAGTCATACCGAGGAGAAGACCATGATGAAAATGTTGAGTGGCTCTCATTTGTATTATTGATCTAATAGAGTCCATATCACCTTGTCTTCTCCTCTTGAATAGTATGTTTGCAGATTCTAGCTTAGTCCACGACACTCTTGCACTGTTATTATTTTTAAATCATTCGGCCGTGCAAGTGAAAGGCAATAATGACGATATTAGATGAACTGGCCGTGGCAGAGAGAAATGGGTATGAACTCGACTTGTTCTTTTTTGTAAATATGTTTAACCCAGTATCCATGATTCAGCCTATTATGATCAAACATGTTTAGAATGAAAATTAGAGATTATAGTTTCTCATGCCATGCATAAGTAGCTAGGAGTGAATAATGACTTATCTTGGATATCAACATTGCGTTAAAATGATTGTGATATAGTATGATGATATGGTATCCTCCTCTGAATGTTCGAGTGGCTTGACTTGGCACATGTTCATGCATGTAGTTGAATCAAAACCAACATAGCCTCTATGATATTTATGTTCATAGTGTTCATATCCTACTCATGCCAGTATCCCATGTTACTTATGCATAATGCATGTTCATGACCGTTGTTGCTCTCTAGCTAGCCGCTTCTCAACCTATTTGCTAGCCTTCGCCTGTACTAAGTGGGAACTCTGCTTGTACATCAAAAACCTGAAACCCAAGTTATTCTAGATGAGTCAATGATACCTACCTATATGCGGTATTACCCCGCCGTCCTAAGTAAATTTGCATGTGCCATCTTTAAAAACTTCAAATAAATATCCTTTTTGTGTGCCTGGATCGTTCATGGAACAACAGGAGGTAGTCGGTATCTTCCATGCTAAGCGGGTTATTCTCAGGTCAAGTGTTTATTCACTCGCCATCACACGAGAAAAGGGCGGTAATAGGGATGCCCAGTCCCAAACTACAAAAAGAAAATAGCTTACAAATAATCAAACAAAAACTCCCAATGGAGTCATAACCTTTACATTTCCGCTTGGGAACCGCCACTAGTGTGTTTAGCATGGAAGATATTGATAATTGATGGTCGTAAAGTAAATGAGAAGGGTGCATGTTTCAAAATTTCATTTACCTCTGTTTTAAACACCTGAGCTCTGGCACCTCTGCAAATCACTGCTTCCCTTTGTGAAGGGACTATATATTCACTTTTATGTTGTGTCATCACCTTCTCAAATAAGAGCCAGAACCTGAGAGCACTGCTGTCATGCTGATGCATTGTGTGTAGCTAATGTTGGGTGCATCATGACTGGATCTTTTCTACCATGAATTACAATGTTTAGTTGCTGCTTGAACTTTGGGGGTGCTCTGCATTTATGTTTTGCGGTCTCAGAAAGGGCTAGCGAGATACCACTATTGTCATATTATATCACGGTTGTTTTGACAATGTGTTGCCGTTTGAGATATCTTATTATTGCTCTCTAGTTGATTATGTCATTGATATGAGTTAATATAATTTTTAAGAGTTATTGTCGACATGGTTAGTTATAATCTTTGCTGAAAACCTGCGTGTTCTTTAAGCTTATTTATGAAACAAGAGCAAAAGAGTTCATAAAAGTTTTTCTTTTTCATTTTCAGTTTATCAACTGAATTGCTTGAGGACAAGCAAAGGTTTAAGCTTGGGGGAGTTTATACGTCTCTAACGTATCTACTTTTCCTAATGCTTTTCTTCTTGCTTTGGACTCTAATTTGCATGATTTGAATGAAACTAACCCTAAACTGACGTTGTTTTCAGTAGAACTATCATGGTGTTGTTTTTGTGCAGAAATAAAAGTTCTCGGAATGGAATGAAACTTTGCGAGGATTTTTTTATATCAATAAAGAGAATTTTTGGAGCGAAGAGCCACCTGAGGGGGGCACCTAGGTGGGCACAACCCACCAGGGCGTGCCTGCCCCCCTCCCTAGCGCGCCCCGGTGGGTTGTCTCCACCTCGTGGCCCCACTGACCCTGAAACCGACGTTATAAAATCACATTATTCCAGAAAAAATCAGGGAGAAAGAATTGTCGCATTTCACGAGATGGAGGCGCCGGCGTCTCCTATTCTTCATTCGGAGGCCAGATCCGGAGTCCGTTTGGGGCTCCGGAGAGGGGGATCTTCGATCTTGGTCATCACCAACACATCTCCATCGCCAATTCCATGATGCTCCCCACCGGGAGTGAGTAATTCCTTCGTAGGCTCACTGGTCGGTGAGGAGTTGGATGAGATTCATCATGTAATCGAGTTAGTTTTGTTAGGGCCTGATCCCTAGTATCCACTATGTTCTGAGATTGATGTTGGTATGACTTTGCCATGCTTAATGCTTGTCACTTTGGGCCTGGGTGCCATGATTTCAAATCTGAACAGTTTATGTTATCACCATTATATCCATGTTCTAGATCCGATATTGCAAGTTATAGTCACCTACTACGTGTTATGATCCGGCAACCCCGGAGTGACAATAATCGGGACCACTCCCGGTGATGACCGTAGTTTGAGGAGTTCATGTATTCATTGTGTGTTAATGCTTTGTTTCGGTTCTCTATAAAAAGGAGGCCTTAATATCCCTTAGTTTCCAATAGGACCCCGCTGCCACGGGAAGGTAGGACAAAAGATGCCATGCAAGTTCTTTCTATAAGCACGTATGACTATTTACGGAATACATGCTTACATTATATTTATGAACTGGAGCTAGTGACGTATCGCCCTAGATTATAACTGTCTCATGATGAATATCATCCAACGAGTTACCGATCCAATGCCTACGAATTTACCTTATATTGTTCTTGCTAAGTTACTACTATTGCTACTGCTATCGTTACTGCTACAAAATCACTGCTATCACTGTTACCGCTACTATTGCTGCCACTACTATCATCAAAACCACCATATTACTGTGCTACTAATCACTTTGCTATAGATAATTAATCTCCAGTTGTGGTTGAATTGACAACTCAGCTACTAGTACCTTCAAATATTATTTGGCTCCCCTTGTGTCGAATCTATAATTTTGGGTTGAATATTCTACCCTCGAAAACTATTGCGATCCCCTATACTTATTTGTTATCAGCACACCTTCGCTCGTCGTCATCGCGCAACCCCATCATCGTCGTGGGGGCTGATACCGCCACCGCCACCCAACTCCTCCGCTGAGGGCACTCCTGATCCCTGCTGCGCCAAGGGCGCCCCTTACCCTTCACCGCCATCTGTGTAGATTGTAGATGAATAATAGTATTTGATTCACTTATTTATAGATTGTAGATGAATGTTAGTGTTTATAGATTGGCATATTTATAGATCATCGATGAATATTAGGTTTGATTGTTGATTGGTAGCCTTTTATTCCATGCGTTCATCCATATTAGTTTCATGTATGCTCTAGATAGTGTATGTGTTGATTCACTATTATTTAGACAAACTGCTGATATTTATAGGGCTTGAAAAGAGTGTCGAAAAGATGGCGAACGTTGATTAATTTCCGTTTTGCAACATTTCAGACACTCAATGTTTCATTTTTTAGCTCAAGTCATGCACAATTTTTTTGGACTTTCACACTCTCTAACATTAGTTGATATTTAATATATGTACATAGTTCATAGTCTCTTATTATTTTCATCTCTTATCCGTATGGAGTATTCACATGCATATTTATTTGGATTGCTCAAACCATACTGAGCTTGAAAAGAGTGTCGAAAATATGGCGAAATGTCGACTGATTTCCGTTTCGCAACATTTCAGACACTCAATGTATCATTTTTTAGCAAAATTCATGCCCAATTTTTTAGGACTTATTAACTTATTAAATTATTCCATAACATAAACATAGGCAATGAACCAAGGATATACCCCGTGGTATGACCCGGCCGGAGTCGTAACCCGGTCGGGACTTGGTAAACCGGAGAATGTTAAACCGGCAGACAGTTAAGACAGATGGCTAAGACAGACGGTAAAACGGTGAGTGTTAAACCGGCAGAGTTAAGACAGATGGTAGCACCGGCAGGTGTTAAGTCAATCATAACCCGGCAGACCATGTTAAACCGGCAGACCATGTTAGTGTGAGGACTTATTAATTTTTTTAATAATTATTCAGCCTTGGTAATCAACGAGGCTTTGTCTTGGGCATTGTGACCCGTCCGGCGGTAAATCGCCCGGACAATTTTTTGTATGCAGACATCAGGATTGCAAGAAATTATGAAAGTATAATCAAGCACAACAAATATCATGGCGGACCAACAAATTCATGCATCAGTACTACATATCAAAGTATTTTAACTAGCCTATTACAAGGCGCTTTGAGGCCCAAAATAATGATTGTTTTTACAGAACAAAGTCTGTGGAAATAACCAGATTGCTGGATCAAGATTCATCGCCGGGTTGACGTGATGTTGATGGATCTTCAGGCGTTGGTTCAACCTCCTCCTCTCCACCCAGTGGCTGGAAGTCAACGGTGGTCCAGTCAATCCGAGTTAAAGCTTGAAAGACAGCCTCTTCACTTATAAGATTCGATGGTTCAACGTTAGGAGCATAAGTGTGCTTACGAATTGGCGGAATAAGATTCTGCACTTCCTTCACAGCAGTGTCAACTCGATGGTTGTTGGCATCATAGAAGGACTGATGCGAAGTCAAATTCACCTCTTCAGCCAACTGACTTGCTACCGGACGCATCTCCTTGGTCAGGGCCTTGAGGGCTTCATTATCGAATGCTGATCCGTTTTCTTGTTCATCTGGATAGCCCTTGGCGATATCAACTAGATCCAGGTCAGCTATCCATGATTTGGCACGAGTCAGCGGTAGCAAAGCGCCCGCTCTGGCAGCCGATCGCTTCAACTCCTCTATCTGAGCAGGAGTCATTGATAGCCTGGCCAAGGTATCCTTGATCAAGGTGGGTGCCGGTTTGTTGTACGAAGCTACAGAGATGACTCGTTGTGCACCAGTATACAATTTCTCAATCAATGTGTATGCTGCCTTCAACTTCATCCGCATATCTGCGCCTAGATGAGCAATGTGATTACCTGAAACGGTTTTGAAATTTAAATGTTAAACCGACAGAGTTGAAGATACTTCAGAACAGGATATTATAAAGTACTTACCAAAAACTGCATCTGTCATGGCATTCACTTGATGTTTCAGCCCATTCAGCTCTTCCTCCACCGGTTTAAGAGCTGCTTCGGCGTCTTCAGCCCGCTTTAACAAAGCAGCCCTTTAGGTTTCCCAGTTGGTGTGTTCAGTTTTGAAGCCATCTTTCAGTTGTTCCATGGCTGTCAAAGCGCCCTTTAGCTCCTCTTTGGCTTTAGAGGTCTCTTCTTACTGGAACTTGATATTTTCTTGAAGATCGGCGATTTGAGACTCTTTGGTATTTATATCAGTCTGCAAAAATCAGAAGAGGAAGCTGTTGAAATTTCTCTCAAAGTCCCAAGTACATAACAAGTTATACACTTGGCACTTGGGGGCTAATGCGGATTGCTTCTTAAAACAGAGATCTTAAAGTCCCAAGGCTCAAAACAAAGTATTAAGCTTGGCACTTGGGGGCTAATGCACTATTGATCTGTTAAGTACATAGTAAAGACATTTAATAAGGACAGAAAGTCCCGGTTCATCTTATTGAGGTAAATCGGCCCTTGGAGGCTACTCTGTTGAAATGTTCTTGCTCTTTAAAGTCCCGCTTCATCTTGCTCAGATAAACCGGCCCTTGGGGACTATTCAGTTGAAGTATTCTTAAATATTACAAGACCCGGTTTGTCTTCAAGAGATAAACCGGCACTTGGGGGCTACAATAGGAGTTGATATGCATTACAAGCAAATTTAAAGTGTTTTGAAGATTACCTCATAGCGTTCCTTCATTAAGTTCACCAAACCGGCCTCATAATCCCGGCTTGTGTATAAGCGGTTTAAGTATCTGGAATGGAGCTCGTCGGTACCAAGGTTCATGAAGTTGGATAAATCTGCCTTCCCTTTCCCCTTGCCCATAGCAGTAAATTCCTCCTTGGCAGTGTGCTTTGACAAGGCAACTGGGTTGCCAGGAGTAGTGAAACCATGACCAGTGATAACAACATCATCATCGCCACCTTTTGAGGGGGTTGGCGGATTGACAGTGTCCCTGGCCAGGCTTGGCACGTCGTTGCCCTTGGCTGGGCTTGGAGGATCAGCATGCGGACTGGCCGGATTGACTTCTGGCGCTTCAACATATGTATCCTGACTTTGAGGTACAGGATCATCAATGGCAATGTCAGCTTCTTTGTCAGCACCTTCTGAAATTCTGTCCGGTTCAACTTCTTCAGTAGGGACAGTGGTCTTTGCTTTCTTGCTCAGACGAGCTTTGGCGCTGTGATATTAAAACAAGAGGTCAATTGGTAAACCGGTGCAAGAAGACAAAGTTAAAGACAGTATCCTTACCCAGGCATGGTCTTGAGGGGAGGCATTTGAGTGGTTGATGAACCGCCAGATGATCAATTGGAAGACACCTGGTAATTCGGATCAGACGGATTAAGTGGGTATGGAAGCAACCCTTCAAGGGATAAAATTTTTCGGGAGAACAAGAAACCTCTGGACGACGCTTCTGGGTTGGTGTATCCGGTAAACCGGAGGAAGTGACTTGCTGACCACTGTGCCAGGTTGTGCGACGACCTTCAATTTGCTGTGTCTTCAAAGAAAATTGTGGATCCAAATGAGCAAGAGGGTGAGAGCGTTTTACTTTTCGCGCGGCACGGCGAAATCTTTGAACCGGCACAAGGTCAGAATCGGAGGAAAGAGAGATTGCCTCTACATGGTCCGCATGGCTGGCCTCTGCATCATCCTGGGAATAGTCATTGTCAATAAGGCGTATGAAAAATGAACCAAGGGAGTCAAGTTCTACCTCTGGATCCGATTCATCAACATCTTCAGGTGGATCAGAAGACTCGGCGGTTTTCTTCTTGGCCGCTTTCTTTATGACTTTGCTTTTTGGACGAGGAGCCCTCACCAGTTTGTCTGAAGTTTTTCTCTTCCAGAAAGAATCTTTGGCCTGTAAAAACAAACAAGGATTTATCAGAATAATGTTAAAGCGGAGACGGATCAATAAAGGCAAAAAAGGGAGATTTCTTACGGCTGGCGGTTTGTTGGAGGCATAAAAAGGAGCCAATCCGGTCTTGCTGCATTGAGCGATCGGTTCGTCCAACATCTTCTTCACGGCTTGAGTAACTTCCTCATCAGTCTTTTCTATCTCATTAGACCGTTGAGGGTCTTTGACGTTGCCGGTATACTCATACATCAAACCGGAGCGGCGGCTTAAGGGAAGGATACCCCATGAAACCCAGCATCGAACAAGGTCGATGCCGGTTAAGCCATTGGCTAGAAGGGCCCGGAGCTTAGCAAGTTGAGGTGCGTAAGATTGTCGTTCTTTGGCTGTGAGCCGTGAGGGCAGTGGATGGCTGTTGCCGAGCCGGTGAGCACGGTAACCCGGCATAGGGTTTTCATCAGCAGGTGTAATGTTCAGACAGTAAAACCAGGTTTGATTCCAGTCCTTTAGATGACTGTGGTGTTTTTCATGAGGGAAGTCAACTTCTTTCCTTTTCTGAATTGATACGCCGCCAAGTTCAGTGTTGGGGCCGTCAGAGAATTCGGTCCGGCGGTTCAAATGGAAAAAGTCTCTAAAGAGCTCAACAGTTGGTTCTTCTTGAAGGTAAACTACACAGAACACTTGAAAGTTATATATATTGGACACATAATTTGGTCCAATGTCTTGAGGATGGAGTTGGAAGCTGGCAAGCACATCCCGAAAAAACTTTGAACCGGGAGGACTAAAACCCCGGTCTAGATGCTGCATGAACACAATCACTTCCCCGGCTTGAGGTTATGGAGGGCACTCAGGGCCAGGAACTCGCCAATGGAGGATATCTTTCTTGGCCAAAGCGCCAGTCAAAACATATCCATTGAGCTGCGTTTCGGTGATCCGGGAAGGAACCCAGTTGCATGCGGTGAATTGCTTGGTCATATTGGAAAGTAAACTGAAAAAAGCACGAAGTCCGGTTTATGATTCAAAGTTGATGTATACCAACCAAAGTTAAACCGGGAATTATGCATGTTAAACTGGCTATTGCTACTCAAGTTAGATGGCGGTTTAAGTGAGGGCTAATGGTACCAGGCGGATTATGATTTTCTACAAGTTAAACCGCCTATGAGGGAAGCAACAGAGCTGAAATTTGCTAAGTGTTGCAGAAACAAGTTTCACACAATGATGATATAATTTTGGATCTACCATGATTCAGTAAAGAAAACTTTCTGCGTCCTACAATGGCGTTAAGCAGAATAGAGAAGGTCCAGACGGGATTTTTTCAGAAATAGCAAGATACTACAGTATGGCAGATTAAAACTATGGATCTAGCCGCAAAAGGAAACTATCAAGCCTAGCTAAGTTCAGTAAAAAGGCCAAGGGAAAGGCAGAGAAGCACTGACGAACACAGATGAACACAGATGAACGCAGATGGACAGGACACCCTAATGGAGATCTAGGGTTAAGGGAAGAAAACTCACCGGGTTCTCACGAGCAGCGGAGGAGAGTGCGGATCTCTGGAGCATTTCAGGTTGATGCGGCGGCCTGGTCGGTGAAGAGATGAAGGTCGACGGCGGCGGCGGCGCTTGAGTTCGTCAGGTCGCGAGGAGGAAGACGAGGTGAAGAGGCAAGGGGAGAGAATGGAAAGACCCCCCCCCAACCTTATTTATAAAGAAAGGGGATAAGTGGCAGGCATGAGAATCGAGGAGCCTAAAGCGGCAAAAGAGGGCGCGGTTGTCGCCTCGATCTTCGGGATACCATTAATGAAGGGAATCTTTTTAATCTTTTTATACAGAGATGACGTCATGATGATCCGCTGCTGTGTCCAAAGGATGACGTCAAGGCGGTTTAACAAAGTATACAGGAGAACACATCATGGCGGTTTACAAAAAGTGTAAGAAGATGTTCACAGAGTTTTTCTAAGTATTGAAGATTGACATGAACTGGTTCAAATCAATCTGGGGCCTAATGTTGGGGATATAACTACTGAGTATAAACCGCCCAGGAGGGGCCGGTTCACCTTCAGCTACACTGAAACCCATGAAGACCTGGAAGATGGCGCTTTACTGATGAAGCTAGACGCCCAAAGCCAAAAGGCGGATTAGGGCCCATAGTGGTAAACCGCCATAGTAGTATAACTTGTATTGTAAGTTAAGGAGGTAGAGACCGAGCCGGACATTTGTATGAGCCGGCCTCGGAACTCTGTAAACCGGCCGGGCGTCAACCCATGTATATAAGGGGACGACCCAGCGGCGGTTCAGGGAGAAGAAACAACAACTCAAAAGCTAGGCATAGCGTGTTTGCTCCCTGATAATCAAAACCCCAATAATCCCATCACAACTAGACGTAGGCTTTTACCTTCATAGTAAGGGGCCGAACTACTATAAAACTCCCGTGTCCTTTGTCCGGTTTAACCCCTTTAAGCTAACCCGTCGCGATGGCTCCACGATTAAGTCCTTTCAGAAGGACATCTGACGTGATATTTCCACGACACCAATGGTGTGGTGAAAAGCGGTTAGGTCCATGTCACAAGGTTAACCTCACTTTGCGATGAAATCTGTGTAGATCTTCATGACGACTTTATGCAGTGCGTGGTATGTTTCGTTCAACTAGTGCTATGGCTTATCATTTCGTAATGTATATAAAGTTACGCCCACAATTGTCTAATTTTTGTCTTCTTTTTATCATGCTAAGCGTATCCCTTGTTGGGGAAGGGCCGAGTTCATGTGTGTGGCAAATCCGCCCATCGATGAGGAGGGCACTGTTGAGTTTGACATGATCCTGTTAAAAAATGGCATACCTCTTACCCTCAGTGTCACCAACAAGGCAGACAGTGAGGGAGGGAGAACGTATTTTAGTGGTCTAAGTTGGATTCAGATTGCCACAAAATTAGAGGTGCAACTTGGGAAGGCGTTCTTACTACTTCTTCACGAATTTGAGGCCCACATCGACAACAAAATCTATTTGTGGTGCGATGTCCCGCAATCATCATAGTAAGTATAGTTTTGGTGGTGATCTGGATATCGTATATATATGTACTCATTTATGGTAGTAGCTACTCCCCCCGTCCGTGAATAAGTGTACTTCTACCTTTTATCGTGAGTCAAAGTTTTTAAATTTTGACCAACTTTATAGAAAAGAATAGTAGCATATATGACATCAAATTGGTATATTATGAAACTACATTTCAAAATGAACCTATTGATAGTAATTTAGTGCCATAAATGCTACTACTTTTCCCTATAAAGTTGGTAAAAGTATTAAAACTTTGACTTAGAACAAAACCTAGATGTACACTTATTCGCGGACGGAGGGAGTAGCACTTTATTGAACATATATATGTTGTATGCACTTATTGTATTGTAGTATGTAAATACTGAGCATTAGTGAGTTGTTGAACTAAAGTATGTATTTTAAGTGTGTTGTTTATGTCTTTAGGGTATTAGTATTATTACTAAACTGAAAAGGGTGCAACAACACATAAAAGCGCTCCCACAACAGCTTTTATTTTTATTTTTAGCTGTCATAATACAACTGTGGCGGGCGCAAGGTGAAGACGGCCACAGGCAGGAACCAAATCAATGTCGGGCTCAAGAGCACACCCGCCACAGGTAAGCATATGATCAGTGGTGGGCGAGTGCCCGCCACTGATGTGATGCTAGCAGTGGCAGGAGGTCAGTAGCAGGAGCCCATGGGAACCTCACCCGCCACTACTAGGCATTCTTGCAGTAGTGCAGGCACCGAACCGAAATTGTGATTGAGGTCATAGCCATTGTTGCCGCACACAAGGCTACGGAGGCTACCGACATGATTGGAGCTCCTCCTCTTCATCAAGCAAAGAGAAGGAGGGCAAGGAAGGGATGTCGGACACGGAAAAGGAGGACAAGGAGGGCGGCGGCTCGGTTGATGTCTAGTCATGGGAGGAGGTTGAGTGAGAATACAAGCACACCATGTTTGAGGAAGAGGAGAAGTATTGTGCATCCTACCCGCACGTGGCAGTGGAGCATCACGAAATCGAGGAAGCAGCCGCGGACAAGCATGAGGTAGCACGCAAACTCCGCATGCTTACTGTCACCGAGCCGGTGGTGTGGATTCAGTGGGTCATCCGCCGACCACGAGGCCTCCGGTGCGGCAGCGGTCATTGAGCTCTCCGACGACGATGACGAGTAGTTTTACTGTTTTTAGCTGGTTTGAGCTCAACCTAGTGACATTATACTGTTAAGTTAAGCTACATTTGAGTTTCGTATTGTAGTAATTGTATTACTATTGCTCTAAAATGTGTTTGAGTGCAAACCTAAGCTTTTATGGATTTGAGATTTTTAACATGGCCTCAAAAAACGTATCGTGGGAAACAGACTCCTGCGTCATCCAAGACGGGCGATCGGGAGGCCCCGAACTACTTTCTCTGGGAGGCTTTGACGTGCGTCCTCCCTCGCGGCGGCCGGTCTATTGTGTTGTTAAACGATGATTGGTGGTAATGGTCATTGTTGTCTATCATCAATCATTGTTTTCATCATTTCGGGATTTATTTTCTCTTGTTCATCCATGGGCATAACTTCGGTCTTGTATGACTTAGCTCCGTGCCGGTGTGATTTTTTGTGTGTGTTAGTGTTGGATGTGTGCATTTTAGTTATGCATGTACCGAGTATGTGCTCAGTATGAATGTATTGCTCGATGCTATAAAAAGCAACCTTTTTAAAAAAAAGGAAAAAATCACCCAAAGATATAAACTCTCTAGAAATTGCACTGTTCTCTCAACAAAATGCCGTGCAAGAGCTTTTTTTTTCATTCCATTTTTTTTTTGCGAAATCGTGCAAGAGCTATTCGGCATGGAATGAAATGCTTTCAAGCTGTTGCAATTTGGGAGGAGAACGAGGGGCGACTCGCACAAAAGGGGCCTCCTTTGTACATGTAGTCACAGTGTAACCATGGATGGATAGATTGGGGGATAAGACGCGGGTTACGCTGGTGTCGTGACGCGCCAAGGTGGCACCCGGATTTGCGTGGTGAGAAACGTCGTTCCCGTCCATTGATCAGTTCTCGCGCTACGGTCCCAAACAAAACCCCTCCCCACGTGAGTGACAGTGAGAATCTGTTGCAGTCGCTTCTTCACTTGTTCCATTGCATGGGAATATTTTTTGTTCCTTTTTTTTATTCGCCATTTTTTTGAGAAACTTTTTTATTTTATTATTTTTTCATTCGCCTGTGACCGTACACGACGTGAAGCAACTCTACACTGGCCCATCTCCGGCCTAGCCCGGCAGGGGCTCTGGCAATGCAAAAGAAGAAGAAGTAGTAGAATATAAAAACAGGGGGAGATGCACCTGAACCAAATAAAATTACCAGTTCAGCGCTGGTGCTCCTCCTTTCCACTCCATGTGGAGTGCAAGGCCATTGTGACTGTGACCCAATCGTCAAAGAAATATACAAACCTGCTGATCATATTTAGGGCCTATTCGGTAACGCTTCACAAGCTTAAACATCTCATATCTCAGCCCCACATATGTGATCCCCC